>NW_026781328.1:300000-380000 GCF_030144855.1 Hypanus sabinus
AGGAAGTACAATGAGATCTAACTGTTCTTGTAGATAAGTCAATGAAAGCAAGCATCCAGGTACGACAGGCAGTTATGAACACTAATGACATGCTGGCATTTATAACAAAAGAAACTGAGTATAGGAATAAAGAAGTCCTTCTGCAGCTCTACAGGGCCCTGGTGAGACCCCTCCTGGAGTATTGCGTGCAGTTTATTTTTCTCCAAATTTGAGGAAGGACATTCTTACTATTGAGGGTGTGCAGCATAGGTTCACAAGGCTAATTCGGGGAATGGCGGGACTGTCATGTGTTGAAAGATTGGAACGACTGCTCTTGTATACACTAGAATTTAGAAGGATGAGAGGGGATCTGATTGAAACGTATAAGATTATTAAGAGATTGGATACGCTGGAGACAGGAAGCATGTTCCCGCTGATGGGTGAGTCCAAAACTATAGGCCACCGTTTAAGAATACGGGCTAAGCCATTTAGAACAGAAATGCGGAAAGATTTTTCACCCAGAGTGTGGTGGATATGTGCAATGCTCTGCCCCAGAAGGCAGTGGAGGCCAAGTCTCTGGATGCTTTCAACAGAGAGTTAGATAGAGCTCTTATAGATAGCGGGATCAAGGGATATGGGAAGAGAACAGAAACGGGGTACTGATTGTGTATGATCATCCATAATCACAGTGAATGGCCGGGCTGGCTAGAAGGGACGAATGGACTACCCCACCAACTGTCTATTATCTATTTTCTATAAACCCCTGCTATTACTCTTCGTGAAGGTAAAGATATTTGTAAATGAGACCGTTCATAAGATTTCTCTTTACGCTGACGATTTACTGGCTTATATATCCAATCTCAAGGAATCTATTCCTGCCTTGCTAAAGTTATTTAATGAATTTGGAGATTTTTCAGGATATCAATTAAATTTTAGTACAAGTGAACGGTTTCCTTTAAATGAATCTGTTTCTATATATGATAATACTCCTTTCAAAGTCACGGATTCCTTTAGGTATGTGGGTGTTATACTCAATAAAAAATAAGGACTTTCGCAAAACTAATTTTATTCCCTTATTAGATTCTATGAAGTACTTATTTAGTAGAATAAACCCACTTACATTTTCACCTGTTGGCCGCATCCATATCGTCAAAATGATGATTTTACTAAAAATGTTTATATTCGTTTCAAAATATCCCTGTTTTTCTGACAAATAAGCTTTTTTTGATCGGATTGATTCTATTTTTTTCTTTTTTTTGGAATAATAAAAGACCAAGAATTAGTAAATATCACTTACAAAAGTTAAAAAGGGGTGGAGGCCTCGCTTTCCCTATTTACGAATGTATTACTGGGCTACTAATGTGCATATATGTCCTTTTGGTTACACTGAGTTGATCGGCCAGTTTGTGTAAACCTGGATTTGAAAACAGTGAAACAGTTCTATTTAACCTCGTTATTGGGAGCTGCTTTATCTATATGATTAGCTAAAGTTGCTAATTTAATTTTATGCGCTGTGATTAAGCATTCTTTACAAACTGGGCTCCAGTTCCGTATTTTTTAATATTAAAAAAATAAGCTTAGTATTTTAATTTAACGAAATTACGTTTTTAAACCTTTTTTGAGTGATCCGCTTTTAATTTTTACTTTTGAAAAATAAATGTTTTTTTCTTTAAAGAAGATAGACTGATGTCTTTTGAAGAATTTGTTGATAAGTATTCTCTTTCATACACTTTTTACAATACCTTCAAGATAGACATTTCTTTAAAAATATTTAAGTAATTTTCCTTACATATTGGATGCCGGTATTGTAGATATTATTACGAGAATGAACCCTTTGATGAAGGATTCCATTGGAGAATTTGTAATTTACTATTTCAATGGGATAAGCGTCGTTTATTTAAGATTAAACAAGATTGGGAACAAAAGAGCTTAATTTGACTTTTATGACGGAGGGCTGGATGCGGATTTTGAAGTTGGTTAACTCTTCTTCAATCTGTGCTACTTATTCACTAATGCAGTTTAAAATTGTGCATTGTTACTATTTGACGAGGAGAGATTGTCTAAAATGTTTCCTAATATTGCTAGTGATTGCGTTAGTGGTAGACAGCTGCACTGAGACGCAAGTTTTGGTCCTGCTCTATACTGGAACAGTTCTGGAAGTCAGTTTTTTTTTCTACAATTTCTAAAGCACTTAAAATTATTTACAACCTAACAAATTAAGTGTGCTTTTTGGAATAATTCCTCAAAATATCCGTGGTATCTCTTTGTCTGATCAACATGTTATTGCATTTGTTACATTGAAAGCTAGGAGGGCCATTCTGCTGAAGTGGAAGCATACGTCGGCTCCCATTTTGTCACAATGGTTCTCTCAAGTGATGCTATGTCTTAGTTTGGAGAAAATTAGAAGTCGAAACTTTGAAACAATGATTGATTTTGAGAAAAGATGGGGTACATTTGCTCGTTACTATCATTCGAGTTAATTGATAGATTTCCTCCACGATCTAACTGTAAATTCTTGGTACAATTTTTTCTGTCTGGTGGTTTGATGTTTATCATTAGAAGCTTTTTTATATGACGCATGGCTCCAGGGTTGAACAAATAATGCTTTTCTCCTCCCCTTTCTTTGCTTTATTAGAGATTTTTTTTCTCTTTTTTGTCACCTTTTTTTCAATTTTTACTACAACTTTTTTTTTCTTGAGACTTTGTAAATGTTGCCTAATTCGAGGTACTCTTGTTAATTTTGCATGATGATGATGACGATGATAATAATACTATTACTACTACTACTACTACTACTACTACTACTACTACTACTACTACTATACTACTACTACTACTACTACTACTACTACTACTACTACTACTACTAATAATAATAATAATAATAATAATAATAATAATAATAATAATTTTTGAATAGAAAGAAAAGGATTTCTATGTGTCAATCGATTTCAGTGACACTTCCTATCCCGGCACCGACATATTGGTCCATTGCTTCAAATTCTGTCATGATAATTCCAGCTCAGGTTGATGGACTAACACGTCATAATGCCTCTGGTAGTCTCCATCCATGAACCGTGAACATCCATTTCTCTTCCCGCCGGGAAACAATCTCGTTTGTTTTCTCACCTCCCCACCTCCCTTTTGTTTATCAGCAATCAGTTGCACTTTTCGCGCATTTTCGGCCACCACGCCCTCATAACCTGTCCATCACCATCCTTTAGTTTCCCTCTGTCTTTCAAACCATGGTCCACTTTCCAATCATATTCATCTTCCTCAGCTCGTAAGTCTTCCTCTTAAAAACTCCCGGATTGATTTAAGATTCCCTTTCAACGCTTCTTCGCAAACAACACCCTTCCCAATCAGCTGAACTCACGTTTCTCCCTCCAGGTTCAGCTCCTCCCCTTCTCCTTAGGTTCTGCCCATATCCTTTCCAAACCTAATGGAGTGTTTCTACCAAAAATGTCGACATGCCATTTCCATCTATCCATGCTACCTGAAATGCTAGATTTTTCCAGTAAATTGTTTGCTTTGGTCTTGAATTTCTTTTTCTGCAGAATCATTTTTATTATTATTATTCCAGGATTTTACCTTGCATGAATTTCACAATGATTTCAAATATACATCTCTATTTCAGTTATGATTCTTCATATTCTATAAAAATTGTCACCACAGCTATTTCATAGAAAAACATTTTCAGCTTATCGCCAATAGGCATATAAATACATAGACAGTTGCATAAAAGATAGCTAGATAGATCTGGAAGAATTGCGTTTACGAGACAGATCACTGCCCACGCGGTGTTATCGGTGATTATTCTGACATGCCACCAAGCACTTGGATAACGTCACTGCTTGTCCAGACCCCTTAGTTCTGCAATGTTATTCTCACATCTCATTCAGTCCATCGATCTCTCACAAAGAGAGTATCATTGCTTGTTGAGAACCATCTCTAAGAATACGGACAATTTCCTCGCTTGCAGTCTCAGGATCGACAGAGCAAAAACAAGATGAATAGCCATAAAACCATAAAAAACATATTAATATTGCACTTTATTATAAAGCTTCACAGCAGAATCACAGTGTGAGTGATGATACCCAGTCACCACCAACCACACTGTGGCTGGACATTAGAATATATGGGTTATGTCTTTGTTTGTCACTGGCCGCTTCCATGCAACAACTAAAATTTTGATAACGCCGCAAATTATAAACTGGAGAATCAGTACCTCAAGTGTGCAATCACTAATGTGATTTACAGTTCCCTGCACAGCATGAGATGGCTATGTGACGTGGAAAGAACTTTCATGAAACTAATTGCTATGGACTTGCTTTTACCGGTTGGACACTTCAGAGGAGAGGGATGCTCTGTCAATGTACTGTAAGGGTTTCTTCTTTCATCTTAATGGCTAAGGCTAATAAAATGACTTCACTGTAATGTTAAATGCTGAGGTAGTGGGTTTTCTGTGGCAGCATGTTAGGGTTATTATTAGTGATAACGGGATTTGTATTAATTTTCTAACCAATTGAGATAGATGTTATTCTTTCATGTGTATCTGAAAGCTGTTGTTTGCAAGGGAACGTACCATGGGGATGATGAGAGAAGACGAAATAATGCTGTGAGCTGGCTAGCAGAGCAGACCGCGAGCGGGGCCTCGGGACCAGCGGAGTTCAGAGGAGATCGAATGTTGGAAAGGGGATATTGCGTAAGCTCCCATGAATTATTTGTGCGCAGACTGAATAAAGATACAATGGCACTTGCTTAATATTTTGGTTCTCTACTAACCCCATAGTTCAAGTAAGAGTTGTTAAATCATAATAATTTAACCGCATCCTGTGTACAGCTTGTCATTATGGAGTACTGATTTGAAACAGGGGACACGCACAGCATCCACCCAAAAGAGATTGCTAAAGTTTGGCCGCGTAGGGGAGTTATCATCATCGAGATCCTTTCACTAAACGAGTTATCGAGCAGCAGTGAAACAAGACATTGAACCTCGGATATCGGTATTATTTTTCTGGGTAATGAGTGACCTGGTGATTAAGGAGATTATTCAGTCACTTTTTTTTTGCCATCATTACATTATTTATATTTTAAGGCACTGGCACATTTCTATTTCCGAATGTCTAAATGGAATTCGGTGTTATTCATTTGTAAGTTTTATTACATTATTTTATTTAGTCAGCCCGCACGAAGAAAAATCTTATCAAGTTCAATGAGTTCGTGGAAAAAGAACCTGAACGACCAAAATAGGTACAGTTGCATTCCACAGATTCAGATAATGGAAACCACCAGGGAACATAAGATTGGCAAATCATAATCACTAACAGCTTTACACAGCCAAGTTGTTTTCCTCTGATCCCATATACTTGGAATAAAATAGTAAATATAATTGTCAATACACCCCGTATGCATGTAAATATTAATTAACTATCCTTAACTATTGAAGAAAATGTGCTGAATGCTTCAAATAAATGTGCATGTCTTTGTTATTTCAAGCAGGCGTTGTAGATTAACGAGGAAAAATATTACACATCACTAGTCAGATTAATTACCGTCAAAATCAATTGTAGTTAACCAGATATATTTCAGTACTTGCAGAATTACGGAGTATGTTCAGTGCTATGGCTGTGTACAATAAAAACGGGACGGGTTTTTTTTAAGATATTCAAATAATTTGTAAATGTTGCACGAATGAGACAAAACATGACATGCAGCAAAATAAAGAGGTCTCCGCAGACGGGCAGTAGTGTGAGACACAACCAGATTAATATGCACAAACTCCAGAAGATGATGCTTGAAATCAAGAGGAGGAGTTATCCTGAGTTATGCTGAGCTCGTCAATTTCATTGACTTTGCCTCGAACTTTCACCCAGCCCTAAATTCGCTTGGTCCATCTCGGAAACTTCTCTCCCCTTTCTCGATCTCTCGGTCTCTATCTCTGGAGATAGACTGTTCACTGACATCTTCTATAAACCCATTGACTCCCATAACTACCTTGATTGTACCTCTTCCCACCCTGCCAAAGGCAAACATTCTATTCCCTATTCGCAGTTCCTCCGTCTCCGCCGCATCTGCTCCAAGGATGAGGCTTTCCGTTCCAGGACATCCCCAGTCTCCTCTTTCTTAATGAATCGTGGTTTTCCTTCCGCCGTCATCAATGATGTCCTCACCTGCATCTCCTCCATTTCCCGCACTTCGGCCCTAAACCCATCCTCCCGTCACCACAACAGGGACCGTGTTCCCCTTGTCCTCATCTATCACCCCACCAGCCTCCGGATCCAGCATATTATCCTCCGCAACTTCCGCCACCTTCAACAGGACGCCACCACTAAGCACATCTTTCCCTCGCTACCCCTCTCAGATTTTCGCAGGGATCGTTCCCTCTGCGACTGCCTGGTCCACACGTCCCTCCCCACAGATCTCCCACCGGATACTTATCACTGCAAGCGTAAGTGCTACACCTATCCCTACACGTCTTTTACCACCACTCAAGGCCGCAAACAGTCCTTCCAGGTGAGGCAACACTTCAATTGTGAGTCTGTTGGGGTAATTTATTGTATCCAATGCTCCGGGTGCGGCCTCCTCTACATCGGCGACACCCGCCGCAGATTGGGGGACCGCTTCGTCGACCACCTACGCTCTGTCTGTCACAACAGACAGGACCTCCAGGTTGGCATTCTCTTCAACTCTCTCTCTCCTTCCCATTCGGATATGTAAATGGCCTCTTCTGCTGCCATGAGGAAGCCTGACTTCGCTGGAGAAATAACACCTCATCGACGGTCTGGGTAGTCTCCAGCCCCTTGGTATGAACATCAAATTCTCCAACTTCCGGTAATTCCCCCCCTCTTCCTTCCCCATCCACCTCTACTCTGTCTCCTCTTCTATCACCTCTCATGACACTGCCTTCTTCTTCTACCCATAGTGCTTTCCCCTCACCTACCCCTTAATCTGATTGGTTTTCCACCCTCTCCCCACCTTCTTTATAGGGCCCCTGACACCCTCCTTCTTTAATCCTGACGAAGGGTCTTGACTCGAAACTTTGACTGCTTCTTTCAACGGATGCTGCCAGACCTACTGAGTTCATCCAGCTTTTTCGTGCGTATTGATCTGAGCACAGCATCTGCAGTGCACTTTGTGTTTACTATGAGTTATCCTTCTCGTCCAGCTCTCTCTCAGTTCCCAGCTTCGGGACGGAATTTTTCATTTTTAAGACGAAGCGGAATTTGGTACATTTACATTGAAGTCCTTTTACATTTATGTCTGTGACCTATTCGTTTAAATTTAAATCTGGAACCGTGTACAGATCAGTGGAAATATGACATGAAAAACATGTGTTGCAAAACATGTGTCATTTGTATCCAGTGGCGAGAGGTCATAGACCCGATCTGGGAATCGAGAAGTATTTTCACTAAATCACTTAGTGCGCGACAGTGTGCAGAGCGTTATACTGTAGAACTGAACTTTACTGCGCTTTCGAGTTATAAAAATATTTAAAATTTGCTTTAATATATTCTTTATCTTACTAAATAGATATTTAACAGATTAAAACAGCTTTTTCTGAATATATTGTGAAGTATGTGTCTGCTTCGTTGCTTCGACATGGCTGTGTATATTTTGAAATAATATGTGAATGAGGGTTTTGGACTTTCACCAATTCTGGACTGAGCACACTGACCCCTCTCTCTGCCACAGCTGGAAAAAAAAGGAAGACAAGCAAGCATTAAGAACACAAACTGGCTGCAGTACGAAAACGAACACAGGAGAAGCTGCGTCGTTGGAAGAGTCACCTCAGTTTAACACAGAGAACAGTTTGTTATATTTTATAAGAACGTCGGTGACAATACTAATGTTACCGCTGTTTTTCCAGAATAATTGATGCACACACCGACAATGTCACTGCTGACCATGATGTTAACGGCATTGGTAATCTAGGACCATCACTGACTAGACTAAAAATACTGTTGTCTCTGCAGACTTCTAGTGACAGTTTAGAACATCATGAAATGAGGTACAGTGATTTTGGGTGACGAGGGAGAATTAATAGGAAGGTGAGGGAACACGTTTGACCAATGTAGTGAGTGAGTAGATGGAAAGAGCTGTCCATGGATTTGTTTGAAGTATTCACTTCCACAACATTCAAACTGCAATTGAGCAGTTCGTCCACAGGAAGGCTTGAATGGAATATGGCCCACAAGCAAGCAAATGAGGACAGCTTCGGCGGTACGGACCGGTTGGGCCGCCATTCCTGCTTCCGTTAACTTCCTGAATCGCTGAGTGTGTGCGTTCAGGCTCCTGTACCTCCTCCCTGATGGTGGAGGGGAAGAAACTGTTCCTAAATCGCTGAGTGTGTGTCTTCAGGCTCCTGTACCTCCTCCCTGATGGCGGAGGGGAAGAAGCTGTTCCTGAATTGCGGAGCGTTTGCCTACAGGCTCCTGTACCTCCTCCCTGATGGCGGAGGTGATTGCCTATTGTAAGAACTGGAACATTGATACTTTTTGCGATTCTATGCCTGAGTTATGCTTCATTTCCGACTCTGTGCAGTTGGAGTTCAGTGATCTTTCGTGGAGGGCAAATTGTGCAAAGTCACAGCGTTTACTGCTCAGGGTTTATTTTTGATGTTTTTGTCAATACATACTGTGCATCTGGCAATTGTCAATACATACAGGACTGTGCATCTGACTAAACTGTGTTCTCTCACCCTCTTTATTCCCAACGGAGCAGCATCAGCTGCTATATCTGGTACAGTCTGTATAACCGTGGTCTTTGCACAGCTTCGGTTGTAATCAAATATTTTAAAAACCGTCCCTTGCTTCTTTCTAACTCAACAGCTATGTTATGACAGAGAAAAAGACTCTCCGCCTCTGTCCAAACGTGCACTCATGTTAAACAGGGTTAGCAAGTAAACAAGAAAAGCAGACATGGGGATAGAGGGAAGTCAGGGAGTGAGATTCAGAGAGGATTATAATAACAGAGAATGATGGAATTAGCTGTCAGGAACTGGATTCCCTCCAGCAGAATGTGGATCGGATCACTGAGTGGGCGATAGTCATTCTTTGCACATTGTCTTTACAAGTGGCTGACTAGTATTTCTCTTGTCATGCTGGTATAGTTGTAGTTTAATAATTTTCAAGATGTGTATTGTGTCTAATTTCCCTGCGAATTTCCGATATTGCAGAATCATAAAAGAGCAAGACAAAATAAAAAAAGATGCTTTCATTGCAGCGCATACCAGAACCCGAACGCCATACCAGAGGCCATACCTCAGTTATACAAACAATATCATTATATTGCATCACTGTAAGTGACCTGGATGAAGATGTGGAGGGATGGGTTATTAAGCTTGCTGATGATGGAAAGGTTGGACTGTTCGTGGATAGTGTGGAGGGCTGTCAAAGGTTACAACGGGACGTTGATAGGATGCTTACTGGGATTAGATGTGGCAGATGGCGTTCAACCCAGATAGGTGTGAAGTGAACACGAGGAAATCAGCAGATGCTGGAAATTCAGGCAACACACACAAAATGCTGGTGGAACGCAGCAGGCCAGACAGCATCTATAGGGAGAAGCATTAAGTCTTCTGAGCCTTGACGAAGGATCTCGGCCTGAAACATCGACAGGTCTTCTCCCTATAGATGCTGTGTGGCCTGCTGCGTTCCACCAGCATTGTGTGTGTGTTGCCTAAGTGTGAAGTGATTGATTTTGGTAGGTCAAATATGATGGCAGATTATAGTATTAATGGTAAGACTGTTGGCACTGTGGAGGATTAGAGAGATCTTGGAGTCCGAGTCCATAGGACGCTCAAAGCAGCTGCGCAGGTTGACACTGTGGTTAATAAGGCATACGGTGTATTAGCCTACATCAATCGTGGAATTGAATTTAGGAGCCAAGCGGTAATCTTGCAGTTACATTTGACCCGGGTCGGACCCACTTGGAGTACCGTCCGCAGTTCTGGTCGCCTCACTACAGGAAAGATGAGGAAGCCAAAGGAAGGGTGCAGATGAGATTTACAAGGATTTTGCGTGAATTGGGGAGCATATCTTATGAGAATAGGTTCAGTGAATTCGGCCTTTTCTCCTTAGGGCGACAGAAGATGAGAAGTGACCTGATAGCAGTGTAGAAGGTGATGATAGACATTGATCGTGTAGGTTGTCAAAGGTTTTTCTCAGGGCTGAAATGGTTGCCACAAAAGGACACACGTTTAAGGTGCTGGGGAGTAGTTGTTTTATTCAGATAGTGGTGCGTCTGTTGACCGGGCTGCCGGCAACGCTGGTGGAGCCGGATATGTTAGGCTCTCTGAAGAGACATTTGGATAGATACATTAAGCTTAGAAAAATAGAGTGCAATGGGTATTCCTAGTAGTTTCTAAAGTAGGGACATGTTCGGCAGAACTTTGTGGGTCGAAAGGGTTGTAATGTGCTGTGGGATTTCTATGTTTCTATGTTTTCTATGAATTATGGCGAAGGCTGTTCCTCTGGGCTTAAGGCCTCAGTTGTAGTCCAAGCTGCCCATCAGATTCTGATGCATGACAGAAAATGCTTTAATTCAGCGGCATCAACATCTTTGTAAGAAATTACTTTGCATTTATTGGGAAACAAAGCGGAAACCTGCGGCTTTGTACACTTTACTCTCTAATGAAGATCACACAAAAAAAAACACCAGTGCTCGAAGTCGGTAATTCGGTTTATTTTATTATTCTGTTACTTGAGTAGTATCCACATTAATATAATATCAGAAAATTCATGGAAACTGATATTTTTATTTTTATTTTCCGCAGAATAATAACATGCATATCTGTCAGCCCGCGAGAGGTTGAACTGAAACAAATGAATTTCATCTCTTCTTCATTGTTGATGATCTCTTTTGTCGTTTGCAATGAGCTTCCCTTAAAGCTTAGAAATAAAGAAAAAGCGAAGGCGTCACTTTTATTCCCATAGTTCATCACAATAAATTTGAAAGAATGCTGCTTAAAGCTATTTGTTATAAAGCTATAAGGTATCTGTTTCAAATATATAGATTACATTGCAGGAAGTGAAAATTACTCACAAAATTTTACTCTGACTTTGGTAATACTAGGCAGTATGGAGGATCTGAGAGATCTTGAGGTCTGTATGGATAGGACACTCAAAGCTGCTGAGCAGTTTGACAATGTTGTTAAGAAGGTACAGGGTGTTTGGGCATTCAACAACTCTCGGATGAGTTTCAGACCTGTGTGGTAGTTTTACAGCTATATTACACCTTCGTGTTTACTTTTTATCCCCAAAGTCCAATAACATGGCGTGTCTGTGAGCCTGCAAAGGTCTAATGAAAACGAGGGAAGCACGTCCGTTCTTGACTGTTGTTAAGCTCCGGTGGTGGTTTGCAATGAGCTTGTCTTAAAGCTTAGAAATGTAGAAACAGTGAAGGGGACGAACGACAACGGGTTAACTACATCTATTTCTGAGTGTAATTAATCTGACATCGGATGTGCAGTGATTCTCTCATTGTTATACACATTGTGTTTAAAAAATACAAATCTGAACTTTTGTTACAGCATTATTTACAATATTTTATGTGTTTGAGTATGTTAAACGCATGTTTACATGTATACATGATACTTTAACTATTAAATTTCCTGGTATGTTCCAATATCTGCATCCACTGGATGCAAGTTGCAAGTCTTTTCATACTTTAGACACTTTATCCACTAATACAGCAATGTCTGGAAGTATTTTTTGCGCACATGGACCATATAATCTGCTCGCCGGCAGGTCACATTTGAGTATTGTGTGACCTCTCTTCAGTTTCCCAATACCCTATCGATCAGGTTACGTGCAACCACGGGAGGACGATCACATGAGTTGCTGCTGGATATCACAAGTCATGGGTATGCGATCACTCGTGTCAGTCAGAAATCCGCTGAAAGCTGATTTTTTTTTATAGTTGTGGTCACTGAACACTCGGGCGATTTGTTGACGGTATGCTCATTAACGATATAAATTAGATCGTAGTTGATATTTGGAGTAGTTTCTGTTGAAGCTACGACTTGTACACAAGGGGCGGGTTCCAACTGACGCAATGGGATCCAATATCCTTGCGTCAGGTTGGCTAGAGCTTTTCGAGTGGGATTAAATTAATTTGGCAGGAAATTGGGGACCGGCATGAAAGTGCTGAAAATGCCGTCGTTGGTTTACCAATAGAGGCAATGTTCAGTGAGATTCCGAGTTAGAAAAGGACGTTGATAGGGCAAAATTGCAGTTAGGAGGATATTGCAACGTTAATAGCAGGTAAAATCGAGGTGGTGATGTTATACTGAATGCACGTACTACACAGTTACAGATTGGCAGACGTGTATTTCCATCACTGAAACATAGGTGAAAGAAGATTATAGCTGTCAGTTTAATGTCAAGGATACACATTGTATCGAAGGATAGGCAAGAAGATAGAGGGACGGCTTTCCTCTGTTGTCTAAAGATTAAATCAAATCATTAGAAAGAGGACCTATAGGATCGGAAGGTGTCGATTCATTTTAGATAGATCTGTGATCGAATTCATCCTGAATCTTAAGAAAGTAAAGCTGATGACGGATGTATCAGAATGTCAGTGGAGTAAAGGAAATTACAGACCCACGAGAGAGGAGTTGGACAGAATTGATTAGGGGGGGGGGGGATTCTATCAGTCGTAGCAATGGCTGCGATTACGGAAAGGTTTTGGAAGACACGCTATACATGCGTTACAAAGAGAAGTAGTATCATAAAGGGAAAATGACAGAACTGTGTCGAAAAAGAGAAAACAAAGCCAACATAATTGTCAAACACTAGGCACGTAAATGAGAAAGAATTAGCGGGGTTAGAGAACTGGGAAGTTTTTAAACTGAAGGCAACCAAAAAAAGTCAATAAGAAGGCATTGAAGGAATAAGAACTAACGCCAGCCAATCATATTACAAGAGATGCCAACATTTATTACGAAATACAAAGTGAAAGTGAAAGAGTCGAGAGTGGATATCGGACAGCTGTAAAGCGATGCTGCACAGACAGTAAATGGGAACAATGAAATGGTGGTCGCGCTGTAACATATTGCATGAGTTTTCGCCGTGGAAGACAGTAACAGTGTGGTGGAAGTTCCAGATGTCAGGATTCATGAATATTTCCAAAATCAGAATTGCTACGTATATTATGTTCTGCATACGTACCAGTAAATTTTCTGTCACATTAGACGTACTTCAATGCTACCTGATCCTTCATGGCAGTAATCGTTTAGTAGTTTCTTTATTATAGTAGGACATTAGCTGGTGCTCGGTGTTTAGCCCTCTGAGATTTAGGATATTTAGAAATGCTTTACGCAGACATGCCAAGGAATAGGACTCAGCGACTAAGAATAGGAAGAAGGGGTTCGGAAATAGAGCGGGTAAATTGGACAGCAGGGCGGAAGTTGCCGACATGACCTTGCTCCACATGGGTGCTGGAAGTAGCATCAATAGAGCCGTCGATATACCGCTGAAGAATTTTGTAATGTCACGACTGTAGGCCTGGAACATGGACTGTCCCACCTAACCAATGAAACCAGGACATTACTGGAGCCCATGCGGTGACCATGGTGTGAAGAAGGTTAATGAAGCCGAAGGAAAATTTAGAGTTGGAAATAGTTCTCGCAGAACAAGAAGTGTTGGCCATGAAGAAATTAAAATATGGACGAAGACATAAAGCTGGAATCAGGAACGGAAGGTCGATGTAGACTAAGGAAATGTCTTTGGTTTTGCCATTTTATTGGACAAAATAGAGAGCCGACATTATTCAGACTGTGATGCAATCTTCATTTTCTGATCTGTCTTTTAATCTATCTATTTGCATATACTGTGTCCAGCCGGCTGACTGTTTGAAAATGTTCCTTTATATTATTGTGAATACAGACACACAAAACAGGAGAATTTTACCTGTGGTCTGGCTGGTGCTGAACCTGGAGAAAACGGAAATAAATTCTGCACTGGAAGCTGGGTCAGTGAATGTTGGGAGATCTCGACTCTTGCTGAATACTGGGTGTTCGGTACTTTCTCAGCAACTGGAGTTGAGACGGCGCAAAGCAGGGGCCTGGTCCTGGGCGGGTGGGCTGAGCTCAGTTCGCAGCTTTTTTTTAAAAGAACCGGACTACTGAGGTGACTGGATCTTTCAACGAGCTCTTTCACTGCTCCCTGAACACGGACTGAGTCACTGCGTAGATAAAGGTGTCGGTGCAGTAACTTAAGTTCGCTAACGCGTTGCCAACTTGTGCCAAAATATTTCCGGAACCAAAGCTCGCCTCTCCTGTCCTTTTGCCCGATTATAGACGAATTCTACGACAACCGTCAGCCACAGGAGGATGAAGCTGCCAGAGGGGGTGAAGAGCAAAACCACAGACCTCTTCCTGTTCTCCATCTCTGGGTCTCTACTGTTCGCTCATTTACACTGACCCCTGAGTCCCCTGGGGACACGACTGGTGACTAATATGTGCCTGACCATCAGAATTATAGCGAATAGCAGCAGTGGTGTTAAAGCGGTATCGATCCAGTCAAGTCCAAGCCTACATTTGTCAGTGTAATAACTTGGCTTGGGATCGCAGAACCACGGAAGATTTTCAATAATTTCCCATGTTCCGTTGCGAAGTAAATCGGAATATTTTTCAGAGAACAATTGCAGTTGTTGTTTGCAAAACAGCCGCAGTTTTCTCGGTGCAACTTTTATTTTTCAGCTTCTGGCAACGTATGGCACAAATCGATCAAATGTGAAAGTGACGATGAACCAGACTGAGCAATTTGTGGTTATTGGACTCAATATGTCTGTAATAACGCACACTGGAGTGATGTCCAGGAAACTCAGTGAGAAGTAATGATAATTAATTTGAATCAAGATTACTTCGGTAACAATGACCAATAGATCCGCCACCGCCATGGCCACCAGGTCCAAGTGCAGGTACCGCATTTACCCCGGGACAGGATGATAATCGCAATTAAATTTACTGGGGTGTCAAAAAAGTAAAAAAAAACAGACATCAGCTGAACTGTCATTCATTGGATCTGATGGCGAATTCAAATCTCTGAGTGAAATAATATGCATCGGGTCAGATTAAATACTCTGCAACACATCCGGAACCTTGAACCTTCCTTTTTGATTTAAAGTTGGGTTTGAATCAATTTGTGAAGGTAAATTGGTGATCGACGACCCAGGGCGAAGCTTTGTTTAGCGACAAACATAGGGTTCCGCAGCCAAAACGTCGGCATTTCCTTTGTCTCCAAAGATGCTGCTTGACCCGTTGAGTTCCTCCCGTAATTTGCCATTTTGTTCAAAAATCCCCTATCACCTTACCAGGTGGGTCCCTCTTACTAAGAGGCATCGGTTATAAATTTTGCAGATTTATCTGTATCTGGTTGTCTCTAGAAATACAGTCTTCAGAGGAAAAGCGCGTTTAATTAAAGATCAGGCAGCAATATTGATCGTCTCGTGGATTGCAGTTCTACAGTGACGGCCAGTCCCGATACTTTAGAACGGATTGATCACGAATTAGAGAATAGGCCGCAGTGACGGGGATACCACTGTGCAGAGTGCACATTGCTATATGCTCCACGCTGGAATATAACTAACTTTTAGTGACCTATTAATCGTTCAGTTCATATCAATGATACTTATGTTTTTATTTGAAATCCAGCGCATGGCAGGCCTAGCAATCCCCCATTTTAATCCTATCCTCATCATGGGACAATTTACAATTACTCTACCAACCGGTACGGCTTTGGACTGTGGGGGGAAGCCGGAGTACCCGGAGGAAATCCACGCTATCGCGATGGGAATGTAGAAACTCCTGACAGACAACGCGGGAATTGAGCCGGTACTGTGAAGCTTTATGCTTCCCATTCAAACCACTGTTAACCTCTGCACAAACGAATCGGGCCGCCCAAAATACTTCACTAAGGTATTGCACGACGACTCCTTCAAGCTCAACTCATAACACTGATGCTTAACTTAAGACGGATGTCGCTCCGGATATTGACCTTCATGAAGTGGATTTCCCGATTGTATCCGTTTTACAGTTACCAAAGCTGATAAAGTTACCTTTACGAGAGTTCCAGCAGCCCACACAAGCAGCGACAGAAGTTCAAACATTAATCTCGCTTACCAGGAACTCCAATGGTGGTCACAATGACGGAGAATATTCCACTGTCACTTGCAAGTATTTGCCACATTTCTGTTTGAGTCTATTCCGCTCCGATCATTTTGTCAGCAATCTTTGCGAGTGGAACACTGGAGTGGGAATTTACTTGAGCCTTTATTACATATGCAAGCCCCAAGGGAAGTATTTCAGCGCTTTTCAGAAACAACAGAGTGAAATTACTACCGGGCACCCTAAATTTGGTTAATTGTGATGTAATTGCGAGATTCAAACAACTGGAAAATCTGATATTGCGGGAGACATGTCAGTCTTGCATCATGTGTTCGGCAATGCAATCCAAATGCCTGTGGTCCCGTCAAGAATGAATGAAGCATCTCTAAACCTATGAATTAAACTTCTCAGGTGTTTACAATGGACGCAGCGATGAAGGGTCCATCCCTTCCATAGATGGCGCGCGAGTTCCTCCAGCAGTTTGCGGCTGTTGCTCAAGATCTGTAGCATCGACAGAATCTCTTGTGTTTATAATTGAACAGTGCTGGTTTAGTATGGTTCGCAATTCGGAGCAGATAGACAAAAAATCGAAAGGATGTCCCATCAGAATTAGGATGAAAACAAAATGCTAATAGGGATTTCGCTTCAATTGCAGGAAGTATTTTAGTTCAGAAATACCAAGGTGTCCTTGGTTTGTTGGACTTTTTGCAAAAGGGAGAAGATGAATGCTTTGATAGAATCAGCAGAAAGCATTAATAATTACAATTGGTCAGAGGGACAGCGTCTATACTAACAAGAGGTTACAGAGAAAGCACGAATATATGATAGAGATAATTTAATATTTAGTATTTATTCAGATTCAGTATGACAGCATCAAAGTTTAAATGGGTGAGCGAGAGAGAGAGAGAGATGGGAGTGAATATTTAAAGTACGTCAGAAGGAGATCGTAAATCAACGAGATAGCGTAAATATTTCTGAGGGCTCACCGTGAAAGGGTCAAAGTTTAGGGGCAGTCCGGAATGAGCGTTAAAATGTACAACTGTTCACAGAGTGCGTATCAACATTTTCAGGGGATTACCCAGACAACGCTGATCTGTACTGACGGTCATCGGAAATCCAATAATTTTTAGACGGCGTTACCGTGGAGAGCGACAATATATGCAGATAGGGAAGGGGCAGTGAGCGACCTATATATCAGAGAAGTTCATGTGTTTGTCTGGCGAGAGACAAATGTCCTTACACAGCCGCAGAACATAGGGACGTCCCTTTAGAACGGAGAGGATGAAGTATTTAATTAGGCAGTGAGTGGTGAATCTGTGGAACTCTTTGCCAGGGTCAGCTGTGGAAGTCAACTTGTTGTATATATTTACGGCAGAGTTTGAGAGATTTTTGATTGCTCAGGGCATGTAGGGACACAGGAAGAATGCGGGTAGAGTAGAGCCGAGAGAAAGCTTAAATCAGCAAGAATGAAAAGGCGAATGCAGACTTATTGGGCCAGATGGCCTAATTCTGCTCCTATATGGTCTTACAGTGAGCTCAGATCAACTGGCTTATCCAGAGGTTTCAAAAGGAAAAGGGTAAGGTTGAAGAGAGGGTATTTACTGGGGACTCATGATCAGAAATGAGTCTGATGAGTCTACAGGAGCTGTCTGATAAATCGTTTTAATTGATGTTTATAATTTCACAGGAGGCAACTGAGGAAGAGTTTTGTTGAGAAGAATAGTGATCCAGGAGGATACCCAGAAATGAGCAAATCAGACATGGTATCAGGAGAGTGACAGTGACGTGGTTTCCTGTGTCACGGGTACAGACAGTCGTCCCAAGTGAGGAGTTCGTGTGGAAATGCAGCTTCCCTGGTGGTGGTGGAAAGAGGACACACCAACAGGTGGAACCAGCTGTGAGAAGACTTGTCAGCTCTGACCACGAGCCAAATGTACCATAACCTTCAGAATTAATAAAAAAATCATTCTGAGGGTGTTTGAAATTTCAGAAGCAGGGGAGATGTGAACACATGTGCAGAGGGCAGGGGTTGGGTCTCCACCAGACCCTCAGTGAGATGGTTCAAGTAACAATGTTACCTGGACAGAAACAGACTTCCGCAGTGGCGACAACTGATGCAATATGGTTTATTTCAAGTTGGAGAGGGATGTGTAGTTTTGAAATCCAATGCCCTGCGGCGCCACTACCTTTAATTTAGAATGTCCGGAGTTGTGGATCACACGGCACGGAAACAGGCCTTTGGACGGCCATACCTGTATTGCCCATCCTCTCACAGTCTACACTGGTCCCGTTTATCAGCACTGGGTTCATAGCCCACTGCTACTCGGCAGGTTAAATACCCGTTCATAGCTTCCCCACCAACTTGGGCAGATTGTTCCAAATTTTAACTACACTTAGACTAAAAGTTTTTGTCCTCATTCTTCTGCTTAAATCTATGCTCTTAAACGTTGAGACCCTGTCCCAGGAATATGGCTTATATGGGCAGCGGTGAGGCCGTTGGTAACGTGCAGCATGGAATGCTGCTGTTGAAAGTCGGATGGCATGGGGTCCAGGGAGAGCTGGATAACTGGATGCACAGTTGGCTTGATGGCAGGAAGCAGAGTGTGATGGTGCGAGGTTGTCTATTGGACTGTGCCTATTGATGCTTCCTAGCGTTACGCCCATTGCTACTTATCACCTATATCAATAATATGTTTGTGAATGTTCCGGGTATGGGTAGTAGATTTACAGTAAGTAAGCTCAAGTGTTTTATTTTTTTTTTTGAAATATGGTAAGTATAAACAAACCGTTCGGTTTCCCTCTCCACACTTGGCCTCTTCCTTTCCTTACCATTATCTCGTCCTTCAGGCACCTGCCCCTCAACACCCGCCTTTCTTTTTCAAAACATCTTCTACCTTCTTCCTGCAGATTAGTGTGGATGTGATGTATTTTAGGGGAAATTGAGGAGGGAGCCTCTTCACTCAAAGCTGGTGAGAGTGTGGAAGGAGCTGCCTGTGGAAATAATGGATGCGGGTCCGATTCCGACACTTAAGGAATGTTAGGTAAGTATATTGATGGGAGGTGGCCAGAGGAATTTTGTGCAGGTAGGTGGGACGAGGCAGAAAATCAATTCGGCATTAATCAGAAGGATCGAAGTTTTTGTTTCTGTGCGTTTGTGCTCTGCGACTCTAATAATATTCTGCTTTGTAATGTCCACAGTTCTTTGTTGCCAATGACTGAACCCAGAAATTTACAGAATAGGTGAGAAGGCTGCCCAGTGACTGTTCCTGTTTTCAAAGTTACTGGGACGTCGCATCACTCAGCTGATCTATATATTTTTTTTTAATTTCCATTTTCCTTCACTCTGTCTGTCACTCAACAAGTTCATTGTTGACAGGAAATCACAGAACTCACAGAGAAGGGAACCCCGACAGAGGATTCCCGGCTCTTCCTCAACCTGGTGATGGGGAAAGGTTCCCAGTCGCTGGAACTTATCTCGGTGTAGAAATCGTTTGTAGAAGTGAGGAATGGGTCGGCGAAGTTGAACAAAATGCTGAAAGAAGTTTTGGAGTTCCGTATGGTAAATAATAAAAATAACACACTCTGAACCGAATATTGAACCAGTATTGAAACACTGTATAACAAACAATGTCACATAACATAGTCATAGAACATGTATCTGCCTCAACACCACACCTGGTGCGTATTCCAGCCACCCAACATTTTGTGTCAAAGAAACTGCCTCATCCATCCCTTTGAGCGTATCTCCTCTCATCTAAAATTCATGGCTTCTGGTAGTAGATATTTCAACACTGGAACAATATAGCGTCTGTCTACTTTGTCTATGTCTCTCAAACATCGTTAAAACCTCTTCCAAAACTACCCGCATTCCCCCCTACGCCACTTCGAGAAAAGAACGTAAGTTTGGCCAAGCAATCATTATAGCATGCGTCCTCCAATCCAGGCGACATACTGGTAAATCTCATCGAGGACCCTCTCCAAAACCTTGACATTCATATCTAATGGGGTGAAGAGAACTGTATGAAATACTACAGATGTGACGTAACTTCAGTTTTATAAATCTGCAACATAGCCTCCTGACAATTAAACTCAAGTTCTTGACTAGCAAATGCAAACATGCTATATGTCTTCTTCACCACTTGAGCAATTAATGTAGCCACTTACAGGGAATTATGAACTTGGTCCTCAGGATCTTTCTGCTCATCAACACGTTTAAGATTCTTTCATTTAACAGGGTAATGTCTCTTCACACTTGCTATAAGTAGTAGTAGACAGGCGTCGGTCCCAGGGGACAGTCGGGTTTCGTCTCTGGTGTATTGTGTGCTCTCTAGGGCGCAAGCCTGGGCTGGAAGTTTGGACACGCAGGGAGCTCCCCCTCTGCACATCACTGATGTAGTC
The DNA here is from genome assembly GCF_030144855.1 of Hypanus sabinus. Classification (NCBI taxonomy): domain Eukaryota; kingdom Metazoa; phylum Chordata; class Chondrichthyes; order Myliobatiformes; family Dasyatidae; genus Hypanus; species Hypanus sabinus. Next base: position 320,489 of record NW_026781328.1, read on the forward strand.
CAAGGGAAAGGCAGGCGTCGGTACAGCTTGGCACCAGTGTCATCGCAGAGGCTAATGTTGTAGGTAACATAAATCTGCCTTAGGGACCCCGGCTCCGGATTTCTTCCTCGGGGTTTAATCCCGAATCCTTTCGCACGGGAGGGTGTGGCTGCAAGTCTGCAGAGGTTTAAAATCAGCGTTCCTCTCGGCGGGCTGCTGCCCAAGGCTGACAAGCCCCATTTTCCCGAAGTAAATGGTTTTGAGGCGCCAGTGGTCCGCCTTTGCCTCTTCTCTTGTCAGCAGTAACAATTCCGCCGGGCCTAATAACTAAGTCAAACTTTAAGACTGTTAGTGGCTGTTAGTGACGCACGCCAGTTGAAACAATTTAAAGGTAATTGGAGGTTATCCCCACTATGACTCCCGGCTCTGAGAATCCGTGTCGAATTGCAACGTTTAATATTTGGCTAGGTACTACACCAACTGCCACTTCCCCAACAATATGTGCAACTGCAGAGGTTCCAAATCAGATCCCTTCTGAACACTACTAAACACAGACCTGCAGCTCGAATAAGTCAATTCGTTTACATCCCTCTGTCTGTTATGGCCAAGCCAGTTAAGAATCCAAATGGCCAACACATCTTACATGTTTGGTTGAGGCTCAGATATCACTGGCCACAGAAGTAGCTTCAGAGATTTCGAGAGTGGAACATATTAGACCTTGGTTCACAAAAGGCTGTAGGAAAAACCTTGTAAATTAATGCCCAGTGAGTCTTACTTCAATGTTGACAAAATATTGAACAGTATTCCTAGAAATAGGATTTCCGACAATTTGGAGAACCATAACCTGATTATGGATAGTCAGTGCTGCTTTGGGAAAGCAGGTTATGCTTTGCACACTCGCTGAATTCTCTGACGTTCTGACAAAGCATAGAACCATAGAACACTACAACACAGAATAGACCCTTCAGCACTCCATGTTGTGCCGATCAATATAATACTTAAAAAATTGTACTAAACCCACACTACCCCATAAACCTCCATTTCTCTTTCCTCCGTGTTGGATGTCCCAGGGTAAGACAAGTGAAGGGATTGCTGGGGACTTGCTCAATTTCTATCTGACCTCTCTAGCCACCCGCGAGTTACTTAAGGCTGGTGAGTACCCAATCTTGATCCATTATTCCAAACGGGAACCAGGGAAGAACCTGCAAAATACAAAATGGTTGAGTTGTCGTCAGTGCTGGGGAAGTTACTGCACAAAATACCTGGAGTTGAGAGATAGGATTTATGGGCATTTGGAAGACCATCGCCTTTTAAGAAAGAACGGGTATGACTTGTACGAGGAAAGTCGTCTCGTATAAACTTGGTTGAAATTTCTGGTGATGTGACAATGGTGATTGACGAAGATAGAGCTATGGATGTTGTTGACACACGTTTTATTACGGCCATTGACAAGGCCCCACATCCCGACAGGTGCTCCAATCTCTTCCCCAATTCCCGTAGTAACCCGAGGTGCGTCCTGACCACACTTATCCATACTAATGTTTTTCAGAAACTCTAGAAGATCCTTATTTTATCCCTCGACATGTTGCCGCGCATCAACCGGTTTAGCACTCCGCTCACAACTCTCCAGATACCTCTCCCTGGTGAATACTGAGATAAGGTCTTCATTAAGATGCAGCCCTACATCCCGCAACTGCATGTGCGTGTTTCATCTGACCAGTCATGCGCAAAATCCAGTCAGCCTCATCTTCTTCACGTCAAACTAGTAAGTCTTAGGGTTATCCTTTATCCTTAGTGTAGACTTTCTTTAAACATTTCTAGTTCTCTTAATTCCATTCGTCAGTTCGTCCCTGCCTACCTTCAACCTGATCCTAACTTGCTAAACCTTAAATCAGCTTCTTTCTTACTCTTGAATTGATGATCCACATCTCTTGCAAAACATGATACCTTCACTGTACCGTTCTTCCCCTGTTTCAGTAGGACGTGCCAATGCTGTGTAAAATATTATCACATTTCTGTTGTGCATTTCCAAGAGCACAGCCTTCACTTACCCAATTCATTACTTTGGTAACCAACATGGGATCTGTGGAGAGAGCGGGACAGTGCGACCCTTTCAGGACTGACAGCTCCGTAGGCAGACGGACACAGGACTGTGAGGAGTGAGTAGGGCAAAGAAGGGTCAATGTACTTAGTTTGGGGTGACACGTGGCTATGGGGCACAGCAGGAAAGGCGGAATGCTTTGGGACTGACACAGACCTGCGGGATTGGTGTGTGTTGCTCCGTTTACGAAATGTGGGTGCTGGTACAGATTGTGGTACAATAAAGTATGGATTTTACTCCACATTACAAAAGTATATCCTCCACTATGTCTGCCCGAGTCTCTCTCTGACGCCGCAGATTCCCTTTCAACACCGACTTTCTCCTTTTCTGTTGCTTTAACCATATCCCCAGATCGTCTTTTCCCCCTAATCTCTCTGCCGCCCAGTCCGACTCTTCCCAAAATAACCCTGTCTCTCCGTCTTTCGCATACTTTCTAGGATGTCTTCCATACTCTCCTTTTTTCCGCAAAGTGGCTCCCACAAACGACTCTCCGTCTCTCTCTCGCTCCGTCCATATTGCCATTCTCTTTCCCCTATCTCCCTGACATATCGGCACCTTTCCCCAGTTCTGTCGCTCTACCCAGTCATTATCAGACACACAATCTCTCTCTCTGTCTCTCTTTCTCTTTCTCTCACTACCTTAGTCTATTTCTCTTCCTAGTCTGTCTCTCTCTCGTTTGTGTCTCCCTGTCTCTTTCTCATCCCATTGTCCCTCTCTCCTCCCACTCTCCACCCTAGTTTCTCTCCCGCAGCCCATTGTGCCCCTTTCCCTCCAGTATCAGATTCTCTCGCATTTCAGTCTGTCTTGTTCTGTTGTTCCCCCTCCTCTAGTTTCTTGCACGCCTATTTGACTGTCTGTTTGCTCTCACCTGTCAAACCCTCCTATCCTCTTCACAGTTCCCCTCTCTCCCTCGTCCCATTTCTTTTTCTGTCTCTCCCCTGATACGTCCCCAGTTGGATTCGCTAATTTATTGAATGAGAGCAGGCGCAAATGGATGTGGCGAGTCTTCGGTCGTAGCGAGTACTAGGCCTCAAACCACGATGCCGCCTCTTTGCAGTCGTCCGGAGTGAGTGTTTCCAGCGGCGATGCTACACGGTACCGTAGCTGCCCTCCCATGGCTTCCCTCAGCAGAAGTCAAGCTCTGTTGTGGTCACTTGGGGGAGTCGGGGACCAGTGGACTGATTATGTTTGTGGGCTGAGGGATCTGGATGTTTCTCTCTTACCTATATAACTATAAACTTCATTCCCCCTGTGGCAATATAGGAGCAGGTGATTAACAGAAAAATATCATAATTACACCACAAACGACTAACAAATTCAAGGCAATGAATACGGATCTAAATGCCACGAGAAACCAAAAACTGATCAAACGTTTCAAAGATTCATTTAATGTCAGAGAAATGTACACAATATAATGCTTGTTCTTTGCAAACATCCACGAAAACAGAGGAGTGCCACATATAATGAACGATAGTTAAATGTTAGAACCCTAAAACACCCCCCCCCTCACGCATAAGCAGCAGCAGCGCAACGATCCCCTCCCCACCAGCATCGGCACTCGCCTCCGAGCACTCAAGTCTGCAGCACAGTACCTATAAAGACACAGACTTTCAGCACACCAAAGGCTACTCGTTCACCCGGTAATACTGTAGCGGAGTGCTACACGCAGCGCTAAAATTACGACACGGAGTCGGTAACTGCAGTCGAAGGAAAAACTTTATTCGAAAACTTCAGCCTCACTTTTAAGCCTCTGTCAACCGGCCCCCCATGGCGAAGAGGCTCCAAAGCTCTGTGCTCGCAAACCCCCGTAGGCTATCTAATTGTGAGTCGGTTCGCATACGCTAGGAAATGAGCCGCCACATAACCCCCCCCCAGAACCGGCGATACACCCCCCAATGTCCACAGCCTGGGCCAGAACCTGCTTGGGAGGTCGGCCTCTGCGCCGAGGCGCCGGAAACTCGGCCGGTTGCGCCAGGTCCACATGGGCCGGCTTGAGGCGGTCCACCGTGAAAACCTCCTCCTTCCCCCCAACGTCCAGCACGAACGTGGACCCGTTGTTCCGGAGCACCGTAAACGGCCCCTCGTATGGCCGCTGCAGCGGTGGCCGATGCCCGCCCCTTCGTACAAACACAAACTTACAGTTCCGTAGGTCTTTGGGTACGCAGGTCGGGTGCCGCCCATGCTGTGAAGTGGGTATGGGGGCCAGGTTACCGAGCTTCTCGCGAAGTCTGCCCAGGACTGCAGCGGGTTCTTCCTCTTGCCCCCTTGGGGCTGGTAGGAACTCCCCGGGGACGGCCAGGGGCGCGCCGTATACCAACTCGGCCGACGAGGCGTGCAGGTCGTCCTTGGGCGCTGTGCGGATGCCGAGAAGGACCCAGGGAAGCTCGTCCGCCCAGTTGGCTCCTCGCAGGCGGGCCATGAGGGCCGACTTCAGGTGACGGTGGAAACGCTCCACTAGCCCGTTCGACTGTGGGTGGTAGGCAGTGGTGTGGTGCAGCTGAGTCCCCAAAAGGCTGGCCATAGCTGACCACAGGCTGGAGGTGAACTGGGCGCCTCTGTCGGAGGTAATGTGGGCTGGTACACCAAAGCGGGATATCCAGGTGGCGATCAGGGCTCGGGCGCAAGATTCGGAGGTGGTGTCGGTGAGCGGGACCGCCTCTGGCCATCTTGTGAACCGGTCCACGATAGTCAGGAGGTAACGCGCTCCGCGCGACACTGGCAGGGGGCCCACGATATCCACATGAATGTGGTCGAAACGCCGGTGGGCGGGATGGAACTGCTGCGGTGGGGCTTTGGTGTGCCGCTGAACCTTGGCCGTCTGGCAGTGCATGCACGTCCTGGCCCATTCACTGACCTGTTTGCGGAGTCCGTGCCAAACGAACCTGCTGGAAACCATCCGGACAGTTGTCCGGATGGAGGGATGCGCCAAGTTATGAATGGAGTCGAAAACACGTCGCCGCCAGGCTGCGGGGACGACCGGACGGGGCTGGTTGGTGGCGATGTCACAGAGTAGGGTCCTCTCACCTGGGCCCACGGGGAAGTCCTGGAGCTGCAAACCAGAGACTGCAGTCCTGTAACTCGGAATCTCCTCATCTACCTGCTGTGCCTCTGCCAGTGCCTCAAAGTCTACCCCTTGGGAAAGGGCATGAACGGTAGGGCGAGAGAGCGCATCCGCCACGACATTGTCCTTACCCGAGACGTGCCGGACATCCGTTGTGTATTCAGAGATGTAGGACAGGTGGCGTTGCTGGCGGGATGACCAGGGGTCGGATGCTTTCGTAAACGCAAAGGTAAGCGGTTTGTGGTCCGTGAACGCGGTGAAGGGCCGACCTTCTAGGAAGTACCTGAAATGCCGGATTGCCAGGTAGAGCGCCAACAGTTCCCGGTCAAAAGCACTGTACTTGAGCTCGGGTGGCCGCAGGTGTTTGCTGAAAAACGCCAGGGGTTGCCAGCGACCTGCGATGAGCTGCTCCAGCACCCCACCGACTGCCGTGTTTGATGCGTCCACTGTGAGGGCGGTAGGGGCATCCATTCTGGGATGTACTAGCATTGCGGCGTCAGCCAAAGCTTCCTTCGTTTGAACGAAAGCAGCGGCGGACTCCTCGTCCCAGGTAATGTCCTTGCTCGGACCCGACATCAGGGCGAACAGGGGGCGCATGATCCGGGCAGCTGAAGGGAGGAAGCGGCGGTAGAAATTGACCATACCTACGAATTCCTGAAGGCCTTTGACCGTGGTGGGTCGGGGGAAGTGGCGGACCGCATCTACCTTAGCGGGCAGAGGGGTTGCCCCGTCTTTAGTAATCCTGTGGCCCAGGAAGTCAATGGTATCAAGTCCGAACTGGCATTTGGCAGGGTTAATTGTAAGACCGTACTCACTCAGTCGGGCGCAGAGTTGACGGAGGTGGGACAGATGCTCCTGACGACTGCCGCTGGCTATGAGGATGTCATCCAAATAGATGAACGCGAAGTCCAGGTCCCGTCCCACCGCGTCCATTAACCGCTGGAACGTCTGTGCGGCATTCTTCAGGCCGAACGGCATGCGGAGGAACTCGAAGAGGCCAAACGGGGTGATGAGAGCCGTCTTGGGGACGTCGTCAGGATGCATCGGGATTTGATGGTACCCTCGGACAAGGTCGACCTTGGAGAAGATCCGGGCGCCGTGCAGGTTTGCCGCAAAGTCCTGAATGTGCGGCACAGGGTAGCGGTCCGGTGTGGTAGCCTCGTTCAGCCTGCGGTAGTCGCCGCACGGTCTCCAGCCCCCCGTCGCTTTGGGCACCATGTGCAGGGGGGAAGCCCAGGGGCTGTCGGACCGCCGGATGATCCCCAATTCCTCCATTCTCTGGAACTCCTCCTTCGCCAGTCGGAGCTTGTCCGGGGGAAGCCGCCGAGCACGGGCATGGAGGGGAGGTCCCTGTGTCGGGATGTGGTGCTGTACGCCGTGCCTGGGCATGGCTGCTGTGAACTGCGGTGCCAGAACCGATGGGAACTCCGCCAGGACCCTGGTGAAGTCGTTGTCGGACAGCGTGATGGAGCCGAGGTGAGGGGCTGGCAACTGGGCCGCGCCCAGGGAGAACGTCTGAAAGGTCTCGGCGTGTACCAGTCTCTTCCTGGGCAGGTCAACCAGCAGGCTGTGAGCTCGCAAAAAATCCGCACCCAGAAGCGGTTGGGCTACGGCGGCCAGTGTGAAGTCCCACGTGAACTGGCTGGGGCCGAACTGTAGCTGCACCTGACGGGTGCCATAGGTCCTTACTGTGCTGCCATTCACGGCCCTCAGGGGGGGACCCGGTGCCCTGCTGCGAGTGTCGTAACTTGTCGGAGGTAAAACGCTGACCTCAGCCCCAGTATCGACCAAAAAGCGGCGTCCCGACCTGCTATCCCACACATACAGGAGGCTATCCCGATGGCCAGCCGCCGTAGCCATCAGCGGCGGCTGGCCCTGGCGTTTCCCGGGAACTTGCAGGGCGGGCGGCAACGGCGGGCTTCTGCGCCCCACCGCTGGTGGTAGAAGCACCAGTGGTCATTGGGCCGGGGGTTAGTGGGCTCTGCGGCCGGGCCTGGACTGGTTTGCTGCCGGGAGCGTGGCTGGGTGATCTGTGCGATGGACGCCCCGCTCACCTTTTTGGCGTTCCACAGCAAGTCCGCCCGGGCTGCCACCTTCCGGGGGTCACTGAAATCCGCGTCGGACAGCAGCAGGCGGATGTCCTCGGGCAGCTGCTCCAGGAATGCCTGCTCAAACATGAGGCAGGGTGTGTGTCCGTCAGCTAGAGACAACATCTCATTCATTAAAGCCGATGGAGGTCTGTCGCCCAAGCCATCCAGGTGCAGTAAACGGGCAGCCCGCTCGCGCCGTGAGAGTCCGAAAATCCTGAGGAGCAGGGCTTTGAATTCCGTGTACTTGCCGTCTGCCGGGGGCGACTGTACGAACTCCGCGACCTGGGCAGCTGTGTCCTGGTCGAGGGAGCTCACCACGTAGTAGTAGCGGATGTCTTCTGAGGTGATCCGGCGAACGTGGAATTGGGCTTCGGCTTGCTGGAACCATAGGTCCGGGCGCTGTGTCCAGAAACCCGGCAGTTTCAACGAAACCGCATGAACAGAGGCGGCGTCGGTCATTTCTGGTCCAAAAATCGTTTGGACCGTCGGGGTCACCAATTGTAGCGGAGTGCTACACGCAGCGCTAAAATTTCGACACGGAGTCGGTAACTGCAGTCGAAGGAAAAACTTTATTCGAAAACTTCAGCCTCACTTTTAAGCCTCTGTCAACCGGCCCCCCATGGCGAAGAGGCTCCAAAGCTCTGTGCTCGCAAACCCCCGTAGGCTATCTAATTGTGAGTCGGTTCGCATACGCTAGGAAATGAGCCGCCACAATACGACATATCACAGCTCACTCTTTCCATCATAAGGGAAAAAAATGTAGCTTATTCACAGCGAGAGGGGACACATAACAGAAAAAACATCTGATTTACGATGTTCAAAGTCTGTTGCGTCGTGTTTTTCCGAGCTCTCTGCCCAAAGAATTCGGGTCTCTGGGGACACAGTCAGCAGCCAGTTTGCTGCTTTAGATCCTCCTTCTCCCACGACACACCAGGTTCCTGCAGCGGCACCGACCTCGAATCCGACTGCCCCCAGCTCCGCGAATTTCTGGAACCCGGAAGGCGCGTCAGTCTTCCAGGTCACGTGATAGAAACCAAAGAGTATTCAACACTTTACACAGGCTGAATCAAATAACAAAACATATCATTCTCCAGATTCTTGCTATAAAACACAAGCTCATGAAAAGATGCCATGCATTACTATACATATTAATCCAATGTTAGAGACAGGGTCCTAGATTTTTATTGAGACCGATCAATTATTACAGATAGGATAATTCAATATAACCGTCAAGGTGAAATATTACAGGATAAGCAAGCCAGAGCAACTTACTTATTAGACCCATTCCAAGCATACACAACATTCTGAAATCCATGTGAGAAACAGCAGGAACTTGCTGACTTTACAGGGAGTGTAGAAAGGTTATAGTACATGAACAGTGATATCTACAACCGGTTTCACCACAGTCACTATAAAATAAAAGTAAACAATCAGGCCGACACGACAATATTTTCGTAAATCTCCAAGAAGCCTCAATACCAAACAGAATTATAATAACTGGAAAGTTGTTAGACATTGAGGAGACATTAAAAGTCATTAAAATCACAAAAAAAAATCTCTTTTGCCTCACCCCCCCCCCCCAACACCCGCAGAATTCAGGAGGAAAGATGCCCTTCTTACAAATTCGTACAAGCCACCTTCAGGAATAAACTTTCTGCAGATGATAATTGGATCTTGCGGAGACGTTCCCCGTGCAGGTGAACGCATCACAAAGCTGATGTAAACTCACTGGACACTGGTAAACTCGACAGTTGACTCGACCTATTGAAGTTACGATCTACGTACCCGTGGACGTTGTCTGACCATAACGTGTTGACGGGATGCCGTTGTTAGATGCAATCAGTTACGTCTCTTTACGGCGCTGCCAAATCACTCCGAACACGCACCAGTGCCGTTATGACCTTGTCGCTCAGTGTGCATTCAGCCCGTTCTCCTTGTGACGGCAGAATTTCCGCGAGGCCCTCCGTTTCTCCCCGTTTCCGAGAAGCAACGGTTTTCTACGTCACCTGACCAATGAATATTGAAGCTGTAGTATGGGATTTATTATCGACAGGAGTGTGTGTGGCTGTTACGAAGGAGGGATATGCTGATAAAATAAATGGAAGGATAAGTTTAATGATTAGTAATATGTCGTCTCACTTTCGTGGAGTGCCTATGGGTCAGTTCCCGTGTTCTCCCGGGCTCTAAACCAATTTGATTCTAGCAGCTGACATATATTACGATGACGACCAGTTCTGCTGTGACAAGACGGAAAACACTGTGACCGCCTCTGAAAAGAACCTAAATATTTTGTTATTTAATGGAATGGATAATTGACGAGAGCGGATATTTCGCTGCGCTAATGAACTGCTCTCTGAACTTGGACTGAGTTATCCCATAAATAAACGTATTTGTGCAGCAACTTAATATCTTCAGCATGTATCCAGAGTGTTCGAATATGTATTCGAAATCGTTGTAATTATTTTGGTCCAATCCGGCAATGGTGTTATAGAGGAATTCGGCAACATTCACCGACCACAGGATGATAAAGCTCCCGGAGATGGTGAGAAGTAAGATCACAGACCTCCTTCTGCTCTCCATCTCCGGGTCACTGCGGTTCTCTGCCTTGTTCTGACCCCTCAGCCCCTTACGGACGCGACTTGTCACTAAAATGTATCTGACGGTCAGAGCATTGGACAGTAGTATTAACATGAACGGCAGTAATGGCGTTAGAACCGTAGAAAACATCCTATATCCCTTCCACGCGGAATCTGTATAGTAGCTCGGTTTTCGAATGCAGTCCCAGGGTATATTATCAATCACTTTCGCAGGGTCATATCTGAAGAAATACGGCACATTTTTAAAACAGAGCAGAACGCCGGTTGTAGTCAGAACTACAGCTGCAGTTTTCCCGGTGCAATACTTTGCTTTCAGCTTCTGGCAACAGATGGCGACAAACCGATCAAACGTAAAAGTGACGGTGAACCAGACAGACCAGTCTGTGGCTGCCGCTCTCAGGACAGTATCCGCACTGCATATGGGGGTGATGTCCAGGAAAGTCCCGGAAAAGTAATAATAACTGATCCGCCGCAGTAGGACATCAAAGATGATGGTTAGTAGATCTGCGATTGCCATGGCCACAAGGTAGCGAGTGGTGCAGGTAGAGAGGCCGCACTTTCCGCGGGACAGGATCACAATCGCCACTAGATTCACTGGGGAAGCATGGAAATGAGTAAGGGAATCACTGTCTCGCCGAACCGTTGATCACAGGGAAAAGATAAACTGGAAATTGAGAACAATCAAACTGTGCACAAAACAATGCACAACAGGCATTGTCAACTGATTACGGGGGGCATTTTGTGTGAATTTATACATATCTCCAACCACAAGGATTTGGAGAAAAGTTTAAGGCCACAATACGACGGCAACTTTGTCTGTGACTCTGATTGCCGCGTTCCCGTCACCTATGTACTGCCACACTCCCCATAGAGCGAAGCCCCCCTCCCTCCACCTCTTTTCATTATAAAGCTCAGAACAAATTTATTTCCGCCGTTCGCAAGTCTTTGTTTCCACCTGGACTCCCGCTTATCACCCGCACACAGGGGCCCCGCTTAGGTCGTTTTTTTTGTAATTAAGCAGCTACTCTTGGCCGGGGCCCTATTTACACTACCTCAAAATATCCGATCAGAAAGTTCCAATTCTCTTTTAAAGTTTCTGCCAGACCTGTTGAAATTTTGAAATTCTGCCTGACCAGTTGAAAAAAACGACTAGCTACTTCAAAATATCTGCCTCTTTTGGAGTTGCTCCAAATTACTGAAGCATTATTTCAAATGTTTCGACCCTCATTGCTCCAGAGTGGAGTATTTTATGTGTTCAGTCTGACATCCAGCTGACACCACTGGGTTACCGCTTACCTCCCTCTTCACCACGGAAAGCAGGGCGGGGGAACAAACCCTGGTATACGAAAACGCGCACAGACACTATCTGCATTCTCAAAACTCTCCGCGGTTCGGTGTCTAACTCACAAGATATGTCTACCGTCCTCCGCTTAATCTCACTCCGGTTTCCTTTCCCACGTTACTTTTCAACCTTTATCCATTTCTTAAAGCACAGCGCAATATCTTCAAAATTAAGCTTAAAGCTTGACACGCCATTGGCATCGAATAATTCCAAGTAGCCCTTAAAAGTGGTGATCGGTGTTTGTTGTGACAGAGAACTTGCATTGATAAATCAAAACCGCCTACCATGTATCCACAAAATGAATGCATCTCTCAGATATTCAACTCTGCACCTCTTTCAACTGCCGGTTTATATTCAGCCAGGAATTAAACTGCAAGGAAACTTCTGAATGAACAGGGTTTCGTCAGAACGACTGCACCGCACTCACCGATACACTGGTATCACAAAGCCGTCGGCAACTGAACAAGTCCAAACACCGCGTACCCAGAGCAACAAATAAACAAACGTTTGTCAGTTCGTCTCGGTTCTTACCAGGAACACCAATGACGGCAATGGCCATGAAATATATCTTTCTCACACGGTAAAATGTTTCAAGCATGCTGAATGAGATTCAGCCTGTCTTCCAGCTGCCTGCGATCTCGCAGATGAAACTCTGAGCTGATGAATCTCCATTCATTTATACTCGCTCCAGCACGCTAAATATTCGATCTTGTATAAGGATAGGACAAAAATAAGCATGATGCAATTCAGGTAAAATCCCAATTGCGATGATGTCTACAGAGCTGACGGGGAATTGCCAAATCTCAAATAGGAAAAAAAGACGAATCGAAGACAGTGAAAGTTGTTGTTAAACACTCTCAAGCTCACCTGTCGATCTCATTGTCGTTATTGTTGATCTCGCCCAATTGCTTTGTCACCAAGGTTGTACTCTCATTGGCTGCTCTCTTTCACCTTGCAAATTGGCTCGTTTGTCGATCTTGCAGCAGAGATATCAGAAAGACAATGCTCTTTTTATGTGGGTGTAACGTAGTGAAGAATCCGCAGCATCCACGTTCACGAAGATGATGAACGCATGCAAACCATGAATCAAATTAATTCTCGCTTTGTCGAGCAGTTCAACTCCATTCGCAAAATTCTTCATTTCCTGATAACCAATCATATCAATGTCAATCCAATTTCCATTCCTACAGGAAAACACGAGGAAATCTGCAGATGCTCGAAATTCAAGCAACACACACACAAATGCTGATGGAACGCAACAGACCAGGCAGCATCTGTAGGGAGAAGTCCTGTCGACGTATCGGACCTGACGAAGGGTCTCGGCCCGAAACGTCGACAGCGCTTCTCCTTATAGATGATGAACCGAATCTCAGCTTGAACTAGTAACAACTTATTTTCAGTCTAGTTAATCTACGATCTGACGGCATGAACATCGATTTCTCCATTCCGATATTGATCCATTGCCCTTCCCTCTGTCTCATTTCTCTATTGATATCATACCTCTTCTCGAGCCGCCCATCATTTCCCCCGGTACCTCCCAATCCATTTTCCCCATGATCCACTTTTACATTCTATCAGACTCCTTCTCCTCCAGCCCTTTGCCCTTTCCAGAGATCACCTCCCAGCTTCTCATTTCTGTCCTCAGCCCGACCGATCGTACATCTTCTAGCGTGAAGGGACTTCCGGACGGTCCGGAAAGTAATGCTTGACAGCGTTTCTGCGTTTGAAGCGTTCATTAATCGCCGATTAAAGCGCGGAAGAATACTGAGAGAATGTGACTGGACTGAGAATGCAGAAGGCGAGCCTGAGTTTCAGCGTCGACCGCCTGCCTTTTCACCGTCGGTGGAGACGGTGCGACCTTCCGCTCTGTTGTTCATTGCGGCAGGCAGGTAGGCCTCTACCTCAGGTTTTGCTCCTGTCTTTTGATGAATGTCGGTGACATATGAGGATAGTATCATGGTTGTGTGATTCGGATCTGTAATTTTAAAACTTTTTTTATTTTTTATAGCCCGTTCTTTTTCCATTTTGTTGTGCGAGGGGAGAGTGTAGGTTGATGTTCAGTTTTGTTCTGTTAGCTTTTTGTGCGGGGGAGGGGTGTTTGGGGCGGGGTGGGATCGATGCTCCTGCTTCTTTTTATTTTGTGGGTGGATGTGGTTTTTTTGAGGGTTGATGATGAGACTGTCATTTCTTTTTGTCCGGGGGAGGAAGGTTGGGTTTGATGCTACTTTCTGAAGGAAGTTCTTTCTTTGTGTATGGTTCTCAGTTCCTGTAACAAATGGTGTTAACAGTTCAGGCTAACAAAATGGCTTTGCTGTATTTTATAATGAAATGGCTTCTCTGTAATGCAGTGATGGGATCCAGTATCCCGTATGATTGGGTTATGGGTGTTGATAATGGGAAAAATAACCAATGGAGAATTGTTATGCTATCTTGTTTGTGTAAGTAAAGCAGGAGTTCGTGGTCTTTTTCAGGAGGAGAGCGAGGAGGACGGAAGTGTGTGGAGCCGGCAGCCGTTCCAGAGCAACGGATACTGGACGTCAGTGGTCCGGACGGTGGCCGAAGGCGCAGAAGGTCATTATTAAAAGGAACCAGAGGCGTGAGCTCCAACATATTAAAATATACGCACAAACTGACAGACTGATTATTGGTTTGGCGCCTTTAGATTATGTGTTTCTACTAACCCAACACTAAGAAAACACTATAAAGTTGCAATTATTTACTCGGTTTTGCGTATTCTCTGGTGTATGCATTGTGAGCGTGGACTGGGGAGGCATTACACCGTATTTACACATACGTACTGCACTACTGGCGGGGCTACGGCGGTTCACCCTCGGCGAACGGTGGTCAGCTGGGGAAACGAAGTCTTCATTTGTATTATGGCTATCTGGAGAAATACAAATTTCAGAGTTCTGCATGCATGCATTCGTTCACCTATGAACAGATCTGGATACATCTATCATCTTCCAGCTTGTAGATCCGAATTTACCATGCCTACCGTGTAGTGTGCGCTGCAGGTGGAGAAGACACATCACATCTTTCCCGGCACAGGATCACAATCGCTACAAACTGAGAAAACTGAATAATGAATTCATGAATTACTGCCTATCCGCCTTGCGGGTTTCAGGGCATGCATTCGTGGGTGGGGGCGGTGAGTGGGTTTGGTGGCGAGGTGTTAAGTGCAGGGTTGTGACACTGACGCTTTATAAGGCACTGGTAAGGCCTCACCTTGAGTGTTGTGATCACTTTCGGGCCCCTCGGCTTAGAAAAGTTGAGCTGCCATTTGAGAGGGTCCAGAGGAGGTTCACAAAGAAGATTGCAGGAATAAACGGGTTATCATATGAGGAACATTGATGGATTTCGCTCTGTTTCTCCTCATCCTTCTGAATCCCCGTGAACACAGGCCCAGAGCCATCAAGCGCAGTCTGACAAGGCCTTTTCATGGCCCTTTCTGGCTCTCCTAATATCATTCTTAAGCTCCTTCCTGCAAATCTTACAATCTTCTAGATTCACGTTATTACCTAGTTTTCAGAACTTTTCGTAAGCTCTTCTTTTCGACTTGACTAGATTTGCAACAACCTTTGTGCACCACGGTTCTTGTACCGTACCATCCTTTCGATGTCTTATTGGAACGTACCTGTTCAGAACCCCAGGCAAATATCCCCTGAAGAGTTGCCACATTTCTTCGATACGTTTCCCTGGGAATATTTGTTTCCAATTTATGTTTCCATGTTCCTGCCTGATAGCCTCATAGTTCCCCTTACACCAATTAAACTTTTCCCTAATTTGTCTGCTCATATCCCTCTCCAATGCTATGGTAAAGGAGTGAGAATTGTGATCAATCTCTCAACAATGCTTTCACACGGACAGAGCATTGACACCTGACCAGATTCATTTCCAAATACCAGATCAAGTGCAGCCTCTAATCTTGTAGTCCAATCTACCTATTGTGTCAAGAAACCTTCGTGATTTCACCTAACAAACTCTACCCCTTCTAACACAATCACTCAATGGAGATGCCCATCAATATTTGGGAAATTAAAATCTCCAAGCACAGCAACCCTGTTGATATTACTATTCCTTTCGAGAATCTCTCTCCTCCTCTGCTCCACGATATCCCTGTTCGGGCAGTCTATAGAAAACACCTAGTTGAGTTATTGACACTTTCCTATTCGTAACATTCACCCCTAGAGACTCCATAGATAACCTCTACATGACTTCAGGCTTTCCTGCAGCCATGACGCTGTCTCTGATCAACAGTGCCACGCCCATACATCTTTTGCCTCCCTCCCTATCCATCCTGAAACGTCTAAAGTAGGGCATTTGAAGTAACCATTCCTGCCCCTGAACCATCCAAGACTCCATGATGACAGCAACTTCATAGCACTAAGTGCAAATGCACGCTCTGAGCTCATCCGCTTTATTCACAACATTCGTCGCATTAAGATAGACACATCTCAAAGCATTCTAATGAACTCGCCCCTTCTCTATCACGTGCCTGTCCTCCCTTTCGCACTGTCTCCAAACTTTCTCTATTTGTGAGCCAAGCTCCCTCTCCACCGTCACTTCAGTTCAGTTCCCACCTCCCAGAAATTCCAATATAACCTCAACCCAATAGCCTTAGCAAAGCGTCCCGCATGGATATTTACCACTGAGATTTAATTGCAACCCGTCTTTTTTGTAAGATCACATCTGTACGAGAAGGGGTCCCAATCGTTTAGAAATCTGAATCCCTGCCCTCCTCTCCAATCCCTCAGACATGCATTTATATTTCAACACGTTTTATTCCAATACTCACTGTTAGGTGGGACGGGCAGCAATTTCGAGATTACTACCTTTAAGGTCCTGCTTCTCAACTTCTTTCCTAACTCTCTGTAGTCTTTTTTTCAGGATCTCCTCTATTTTCCTACCCATGTCGTTGGTATCAAAATGCACCACGACCTCTGGTTGTTGTCTTTCCTACTTTAATATTCCGTGGACGAGATCAGAAACATCCCGGATCCTGGCAGGATTATCAGTGTATTGCAGCTGGTGCTGTTCTGCTAGGTGTAAAGTGTCGGTTATATGTAAATTTGTCCTTCCCGAATTCTGATCGATGGCAGAACCGGGTTTAATCTAGGGGCATCATTGGCAAGCAAAGGTGACGCTCTAACTTTGAACAATTTAGCCTCCGTTGAAGATCACAGAAAAACAAACCAAAAAAAAAACAAAAACACCAGTGCTCTAAATGAGTTATTAGGATAAGTGTGTTATTCTGTTAATTGAGCAGTACCCTATTCATATCTTATTTGAAAATACTTGCAAACTGGTCTTGTTTTCATTTTCTCCAGAATAGTACCATAGCATATCTGCGAGCGTGCAGAGATCGAAAAGAAACTGGTGAAGCACATCTCTTCTGGACAATTATTAATTTCTTCTGTGGTTTGCAATGAGCTGCTGTTAAATCTTAGGAATATAGAAAGTGCGGAGGGGGCACTTTGATTGGATTTGTTCTTCGCAATATATTTGAAGGAAGGGTTTTTAAAGCTGCTAAATGTTTGTTTGAAAGTATATAGGTTACATTAAAATATATTTCTTGTTCACACAAAATGTCAGGCAAGCAGCGTTGTGTAATGTTCTATAGATCATTCCACAGTCAGAGTCGAAGTAAAGATATTATTATATTCTCCTGTCGGATTCTTCCCCAACATCTTGGGTGTTTACTGATATTCTTGTGAAAACAAAATAAAATCATATGATCTTAATGTTAATGCGCTAGAAATCTCATCAGTGATGCCAGATTTGAGGTATCGACTGTGCAGTTTTGTATTATTGCTAAACGAATAACCGTTATATTTGCTGGTGTGAGCTGGCATTATCAATTCAATATAATACGAATGTTGTCACACTAACCGTTCCTAACGGGCGAAAATGCGATCAATGATAATTGAAAGCAAACAAGAGGAAATCTGCAGATGCTGGAAATTCAAACAACACACACATAATGCTGGTGGAACACAGCAGGCCAGGCAGAATCTATAGGGAGAAGCGCTCTCAATGATAATTGAAAATCGACTTTGGTTTTATAGTTGTGCTGAGTGACGTGTTTACAGACAGAGTTTCACATTGTCATTGATGGTGATTGAGTAGCAGCGACATTACTAGAAAGCTGTCCCGTTTTGATTATTTCTACCACTAATAATGCTTATCCCGTGTATACGTTTATGCTACACGCGAGAATATTGAAACATTGACTGCACAGAAGCTAAAAAAGAAATGTTCAACCTCTGTGCCTCCAAATTACATTACTGCGTTCTTCAGTAGCTCCGCTCCGCCGTCCGAGCGATGAAAACAAGTTATTTCTCTTGTTGTTCATATCAAGCAGTTCCCGCTCTGCTGCCTAGTGTCTTACTCATATGGAAACCAGACCAGATGCAGACCAGATGTATATCACTGAAACCACGACGTAGACTAGAAGACCACTTCGCCTAGCATCTACGTTCCGTCCGCCAGAACAGGCGGGATCACCAAGCGGCAAACCATTTTAGTTCTCCTTCCCATTCTGATATGTCAATCCATGACTTCCTAACTGTCGCGTTTAGGCCACACTTACTTTGGAGGAAGAATAGCTTATATTCCGTTTGGGTAGGTTTCAACCTGATGGCATGAATATTGATTTCTCAAAGTTCCAGTAATGCCTCCCCCTTCAACACTTCCAGTCCTTTCTCCCTCTCACATATTAGCTCCTTACACGCCATCACCTCCCTCTGGTCCTCTTCCTCACACCCGTTTTTGTCTTTCTACCATGGCCTTCTGCCTTTCCACCAATCAACTTCCTATCTCTTTACTTCATCCCTCCACCTACAAGTTTCACCTATTGTCTGTCGTTTCTGTTTGCCCTCACCCCACCTTTCGAATCCACTCAGCATTTTTTACCTCCAGTCTTGTCGAAGGGTTTCGGCCCGAAATGTCGACTGTACTCTATACCATAGATGTTGCCTGGCCTGCTGATATTTCCATAATTTTGTTTGTGCTGCTGGGATTTCAGCATCTGCAGACTTTCTCTTGTGCAGGTGCATTTTGACAAATTGCAATCTATTGGCTTTGCAGCAAAAACACATCAGTTGCACCTTTAACATAAATAAAACAAACTGGTGTACGGCGTAAGCGGTGATCCTGCCTTTGAGATTAGCGCTGAAGCTATAGGACGGTAGCATTTAGACTAATTCTCCCACTGGTTTCTGAACTATTCAGTTATATGGGGCAGTAATACACAGAATACAGGACGGCATTTACTGGCGACTTTGATCCAGCTCATCATTATCAGCTGAATGAAGGAGTTGCTTAATCTCCAATTGAATTTCATGTACAGGGGAGGGCTTTAAAATGTGGGTGTCAAAGGAATGCATTTCAGTGTATGATAGGGACACGCTGTTCCATCATCATTGTGGTCAGTATTAAGGCTCCAGAGACAACAACGTTATCATCGTCGCGATGGACGTCGGTATCTTGGCCTGTCAAGATATTATCATCTCAGCTCACTGAGCTGGCTGACATCCAAAATTACAATGACAACATCGGTACGGTCGGTGACGTGTTTTCAAAGTGCAGACCATTCTACATATCGCATACAACAACCCGTCATTGTTCTGACTTTCCAGCATTGCATTCAATGTGCCTGTTCGTGTCCGGTGTTCGGCAGTTCCAGTCCAGGGATGGACTCTCCTGGAGGCCAGAGTAATGACTCTGAGTATGATTAATGGAGATTTCGGGCAGATTCATCAAGGCTGTGTCTCACACCCGTCCCCATCTGCAGAGAACTCTGCCTTGAAATGTTTACTCCTATTGGTCCAAGTATTTCAAATTATTGCAAAATCTTTAATAATCACATCTCTTATTGTCATCTTATAGCCGCATGTGGCGTATTCCATATTTCTGCCTGTGCAGGACTACAATTAGTTAACTGCATCTATTTCTGACTGCAATTAATCGGATTAGCGATGTGCAATAATTCTCTTTGTTGTTGTACACAGCCTGGTTGAAACAACACAGCCCTGAACAATTATTTGCGGCAATCGTTTCAATATTTTAAGTGTTTATGGATGTTTCAGGGCATAGAGTATATTTAGACAATTCTGTTTACTGTGGTACTGCCATTTTGTGAGATCAGAATAAGCAGCAGCTGTATAAAGCTGCAGGTGCTGGAGTCTCGATATTCTTCGGATCCCCAGTGTGTTCCATTATCCGCATCACTGAATACAAGCTGCACTTCTTTTCATACTTTCTCTTCTTCATCCACTCTGAGAAAATGTTCGAAATTATTTTGTGCAGATAGACCAAATAAAAATGTTGTAAGTCGCTGCTTCACTCCGCTAGCCTTCAGGTGACACTTGAGCAAGCTGTAGCCCCTGATCATGGAAAAACCCCACACCACTAGTCACGTCCACGTGCAGCCATGGGAGCTGATGAAGGATGGCCGTATGAGCCGTGGTTCTACATAACACACGTACTGGGTTAACGACCACTGACGCCAGACAGACAGTCTCTGTAGGGTGCTAAACATCGCTCGGGTCATCGAACACAGGGGTGATTTGTTGCCGTGTTGATCATCGGCATTATCGATTTTGAATGAGATTGTGGAGGCGATTCTTGGTAGGGGACAAAAGGGACGGGTTACTCTTGAACCCGCGAGGTGAAACGTCCTTTGTTAGAACATTGTCTGATTGGTCGGAGGCAGCGAGTTGGAATAAAAGGATCCTTTTCTATTTGGCTGCCATTAACTAGTCGTGTTCCGCAGGTGGCGTTGTTGGGACCGCTTTTTTATACTGTATATAAATGATTTAGATGATGGAATTGTTGCCGCGTTTGTGGAGGAAACGAGGATTGGTGGAGGGTCATGCAGTTTTGAGGAAACAGGAAACAGGATAGGGGAATCAAGGGATATGGGGACAAGGCAGGGACTGGGTATTGATAGTGAATGATCAGCCATGATCTCAGAATGGCGGTGCAGACTCGAGGGGCCGAATGATCTACTTCTACAACTATTGTCTGTCTATAAAAGATATATCCAGATTTGGAGAATGAGCAAGAATGTGACAAAAGGAACACATTTAGGGCATGCATGGCCATGCACTTTAATAGTAGAAATAGCCGTGCGGACCATGTTCTTAACGGGGAACCTGAGGTGCAGAGGGACTTGGGAGTCCTTGAGCAGAACTCCCTGCACGGGAACTTCCAAGTTGAGTCGGTGGTGAAGAAGGCGTATGCCATGTTAGCAGTGATTTCAAGAGGTCTCGAATAAAAGAGCAACAGCGTGATGCTGAGGCTTTATAAGACATTGCTGAGGCCTCAACTGGAATATCGTGAACAGTTTTGTAACCCAAATCTTAGATAAGATGCGCTGGCGTTGGAGAGCGTCCAGCGAATATTCACATGAATGATTCCAGGATTGAACGGGTTATCATACGAGGAACGTCTGGGTCCGTACTCGCTGGAAATCAGAAAGATGGTAAATAGGATCAGCCATGATTGAATAGCGAAGCACACTCGGTGGGCCAGATTACCTAATTCTGCTCCTATGTTTTATTGGTCTGATAAACTTGCGGGCAGGTGGGCCGGACTGATTTGTGCGGGTTTAAGTTAATTTGTAACTGGACTGTGAACGGCCGTGATAATGCTGAAGAAGCAGTAGTAATTTGACAAATCAGATGGAATGTGTAGTGAGACCCCGAACAAGGAAGTGCTGTTGTTTCGGCAAAATTGCAAACAAGGGGATGAGTTGAAACTTAATAGTTGGACAAAATCGAAATGGCAGACTTAAGGCGTGAAATTTGAATGCGCGAGTTATACAAAACATGGCAGAAGATCTTGCAACACAGTCACAGACTGGCGTACGTGCATGTGATGTTGTATGTTTCAGGAGAAAAGAGCTAGGAGCAATATGCCACAAATCGTTGTTTTTTACATACTGGATATACTACCCGTGTTGGTGCCGCCTTTCATTGTTTCTACAATGGTTAATGGTTTGATTGAATATGCTGGCCAGCAAATGTATCTCACTCTTCTACATTTATGGTGACATACATGGTCATTGTTAATAAATTTACATTGTAATTTCAAATATCGTAAAACTGCAATTTGGGTGATTCATTTTTAAATTGGACAGAGAAGAGAGGGTCGTTTTCTCCATAGATATATCTTCTGTAAACTACCATGAAGTCCTCCACAGTCACGCGTGAAACACTTCCCCTCACTTAATTTAATCTTGAGCTTCATGTTCATATCCTGGAAGCCTGAGATGCCAATCGTGCGCATACATCAACCATACCTCCACAAAAAAGTACCCGTAATTGTTATAACTCACAAACGCCTGAAGATTTCGGAGGATTCACTGATCAAACTCTCTCGGTGATGAAGAAAATAACGTTAGTAGTCTCAAGAAAAACAAGTGCAATAAAGTACTGTAAATAATTGCAGGATCTTAAAAGCACGATGAGTGTAAGGACACTTTACTTTCAATACAGAGACCAGGCTGCAGGGTGTGCAGGATTGGGAATTAAATAGTCAGGGATATTGGTCAATACGGAGAGACAGACAGGAATTAAGTGAAGTGGGTAAGTGCGGTTAATTAATGATGAGGTTAGGGCGGTGTTGAGAGACCATATAAGAACTAAGGAGCAGAATGTTGATTCCATTTGGGTGGAGATTAGGAATAGTAAAGCAAAAAACAAACAAACACCGGTGGGTGTTGTCCATCGGCCACCGAGTAATTACATTACAATGGCACAGGGAATAGACGGAGAAATATATGAAACATTTAAAAATGGAATAGTAGGTACCATTGGGGCTTCAACTTGAACATAGATTGGGGACGAACGTCTTGAAGAGGACTTCATAGAATGCGTCTGTGATAGCTTTCTTGAACAGCATGTGACTGAACCTACAAGATCATAGATCTCGCCCGTGAAATGAGACAGATATCATTAGAGATGATCTAGTTAGGGATCCCCTTGGAAAGTGTTATCGCAGTATGATTGATATTCGCAGGCAAATGGAGTGTGTAATAGCCCGATCTAAAGCCAATGTATTAAGACTAAACACAGGAGGCACCAGTGGGATGAGGAGGGCTTTGGTTAGAGTGGACTGGGAACACAGTCTATATGCTGGGAAGTCTGAGGAACAGTGGAAGTCTTTCACAGAGAGCTTTCACGCTGCTCAAGAAAAGTATATTCCAGTTAAAAGCCAGGATATCAAGGATGGGCAGGGACAGACATGGATAAGTAAGGAAATAAAAGAAAGCATCGAATTAAAAGCTCTTATATCCAAAGTCGCAAAGAGTATTGAGAAATTGGAGAGTTGGGAAAACTTAAAACATCAACAGAGAATACAAAGCGAACAATAAAAAAGAAGTTAGATTATGAAAAAGCTCGCAGAAATATTCTTATGAATATATAAAGCCGGAACGGGTTTTAAATGTGAACATAGGTTCCTTGGAAGACGAGTAGGGGGAACTGATATCGGGTAATGAAGAAATGACAAAGGCTTTGAATGACTACTTAATTTCGGTTTTCACGGTAGACGAAACGTCCACCATGCAAAGAGAGATGTTATGGATGTTATGATGAGGTAGTTCCTCAGCAAACTTGTAGGTCAGTTAATATATAAATCCTCTGATCCTTTTCGACTGCATCGGAGAATACTGAAAGAAGTGGCAGAAATTATAGTGGAGGCTTTATTGATAATTCACGATTTAAATTAACCATCTGGAAGAGGATTCCGACTGTAGTATATCTAAGTTTGATGATGATACAAAATTGAGTGCAAATTCAAATTGTACAGAAGATAGGGATTTTCTGCAGAGAGATATAGATAGGTTGTTAGTGGGAATGGGTCTGTTAGATGAAGTGAATATTTGAATAGTGAATAGATGAAGTGTTGACGTGAATAGGCTGTTAGTTGACGTGAATAGGTCCATTGAGAGTAGGGGAGATTCAAACGAGAGGACGTGATTTGAGAGTTGGAGGCAGAAGTTTAAGGGAAACACGAGGGGGTATTTCTTTACTCAGAGAGTGATACCTGTGTGGAATGTGCTTCCTGTAGAATTAGTAGAGGTCAGTTCAGTTGTGTCATTTAAGGTAAAATTGGATAGGTATATGGACAGGAAAGGAATGGAGGGTTATGGGCTGAGTGCGGGTAGGTGGGACTAGGTGAGATTAAGGTTCGGCACGGATAAGGAGGGCCGAGATGGCTTGTTTCCGTGCTGTGATTGTTATATGGTTATATGGTTGTAAGTACAATATTGGTTACTGCGAAGTCATCCATCTTGATAGGAAACATGAAAGAGCACATTATTGTTAAATGTTAAAAGACAATGAACCATGCCGATGTGCTGGGGACTTGCGAGTGGTTGTGCATGAATCACAAGAGGTTGGTTTGCCGCTGCAATGGACTATCAAGAAGGTAAGCGAAACCATCCTCGCATTTTTGTACTAAATATATTAACTATTTTTACCAAGATTTTCTTGATTTATAGTTTGAATTGTTATGTATTGCAAAGTACTGCTGCCGCCGAACAACACATTTCACAACAAATGCCACTGAGATTAAACATCATTGTAGTTCTAATTTTGCATATTTAGCGATTTGCATCTGAGATCCGGGGCTATATAATTATTGATATGGAAGATCCGTTTACGAAATAATCTACGCCCGTGAAAGCTGTCAGGTTCCAGAAGGGAAAGCAAGTTGCCTTTCTCCTACTTGGTAACCTTCCCAATTGGATATTTCTCAGTAGTTTGTGTTCACCCGCTACAACATTCACTTTATTCTTTGCGTTCCAGTTTACTTCTGACCCATGTTTAGAAAAGACTTTCCTCAGAGCCCTCTATAGTATCAATTCCTTTGCACAATTTTATTGTCTAAACACGTCTCGCAGGGTGAGAATGCTGTCCCGTGTTGATTATTTCCACCGCCGGATATGATGAAGAAAATGTTGATTATGATTTATCTAGTGCATAAGTTTATGGAACACACGTAGAGTTTGAAACATTATCGGCGCGGAGGCTAAAGTTGAAATGAGTAACGTGTCTACAACAAATTGCATTACTGCGATCTTCAGTCACTTTGTTCCGTCGTCGATCTGTAAAAGCATGATCAATCTATTGTTATTCATTTGATATAATTTCAGAACTCGTCCGTCGTGGTTTATCTATATAGAAACAACAACAGATGCATTTTGGCAAATTACAATCTATTGGCATCATAATACCCCAAATGAGTTGCACCTTCAAGTAAAAGCCACAATAGCATATAGGTTGTATCCTACTTCAGAGATTAGTGGCGAAGCTGCAGGACAGCAGCATCTGGAATAATTTTCTAACGGTGTTGCTAGTTACATTGTCAATTTGGGTCGTTTTGCCATTGCAGTCCACGCAGTTAACAACGAAAGAAGTAATGTACAGAAAACAGCATTACACTTAGCTTATCACTTTCATCTTGATAATCGAACATCAGCTGGCTGTAGGGATCACAAAAGGAGAGGATAATTCTCCAACTAAATTCTGTGCACAGAGGTGAAATTTAAAATATTGGTGCCTTTGGAAGGCATTTCAGTCAGTGACCAGGATACGTTGTGACATAATCACTGTGGTCAGATTTATGACTCCAGAGACAACAACATCATTAGCATGGTCAACGATGGTCGGGGAATAGCAATGACGTCAGCAGATTGGCCAGTTCTCAGATCATCATCTCTGTACAATGGGCTGAGGTCCTACATCAGTGAGAGTGATGTTGTCATTGAAGCAATGACAACATTAGTGTGAGCAGTGGCCTGTTTTGAAAGTACAGAATATTTTGCTTATTGAAATCAAGAACCAGTAATCGGAACCGTAATCGTAATTCCGCTGTCCTCTAGTTCCATTCTAGGGAGTGACTGTCCAAGAGGTTGGAGAGATGTGTCTGATAGTGATTAGCGGAGACTTCGGTCCGATTCATCAAGGCTGTGTTTCACATCCTGCCCCTTTTGCAGAGACCTCTTCAATGGAATATTTATTCCTATTAGAGCAAAAATATTGATTATTGCAAACTCTTTATAATAATGTATGTTATTTTATTTCATACACGTGTGGCGTATTCCATATTTCTGCATGTGCTGAACTAGAACGGGATAACTACATTTATTTCTGACTGTAATTAAACTGATTTGTAACGTTCAGTAATTCTGTCTGTTGTTGTACACGGCCTGGTTGAAGCAACGCGAACCTGAATATTTATTTGCAGCATTCCCCACAATATTGCGTGTTTGAATGAGTTAAACGTTTTTACATGCATTCTGTATTTGTTATCAACTATAATTACTATATTAATGACAGCTCCGAAAATCTTAAAATAATACATCTCATAAAGCTGTGAGTGAGGTGGACTCCAAATTCTTACGTTCCCCGGGGTGTTCCATTACCTGCACCACTGAATACAAGCTGCACCTCATCTCAGACTTTACGTTATCTATCCACTTATCCACTGACCAATGTCCAGAATTATTTTTCTGCAAATAGACCAAATAAAAGAGATGCAGGGCGCTCCTTTCCTCCACTGTCCTGCAGGTCACACTTGAACGTGGTTAACCCACTACTCCCATCAAGTTCACATGCGGTCATGGAGGGTGCTGGAGGATGGCCGTATGAGCAGCTGGTACATACCACACGTCATGGTTACGCGATCATTGAATGCAGACGGCAATTATTGCTGGGGTCCTCGAACACAGAGGCAATTTATTGCCGATTTGCTCATTGACATTACAGATTAAAGTGCGATTATATGTGAGGTTGTGCAGGAGATTCTCGAGAGATGACAACCTGTACCAAAGGAACGTGCATTTCAACGGAATCCAAAGTGTCTAATGTCCTTTGCGGCCAGGTAGGCTGGAGTTTTCGTGTGGGTTTAAACAAAATTGCATTCAAGAAGATGAGTCGTTATGTAAAAGGAGGACAAAACAGAAATGAGTGAATACTGGACTGAAGGCCTTATATTTGAATGCACGTACTATCCCGGATATGGTTGAAGAAATTCTAGCACTGTTGCATATTGGCATACGTGTATACGGTGTTTGTAAGAATCATTGAATTCTTTCTGAAAGAAGGTTATAGCTAGGAGCTTAATGTCAATGATACACATTGGAGCCAAAGGCCAGGCAAAAAGTTATTTTGGGCGGTGTCACTCTGATGGTTAAAAATGTAATCCTATCATTACAAAGCCTTAAAAACTTTGAATCAGGGCGAATGAAGCTAAGGAAGTGTAAGCGTTAAAGACTTTGATGTGAGTTGGATACAGACCATCCAAACAAGAGTAAGGATGTGGACTAGAAATTACAAAATGAGAAAGAAGATGTCTACCAAAAGGGCAATTTATTGAGGGGCTTTGGTGAAAATGATCACAATGTGTTCCAATTCAATCTGAAATTTGAGAAACAGGTGCTGAAGTGGAATGCATCAGAAGTACAGTAGAGTAGAGGGAATTACCAAGCCACTAGAGAGGAGCTGGTCAGAATTCATTGGAAAATAACACTGGCAGCTGTGACAGTAGAACAAAGTTGGCTGTAATTTTCGAAAGGAATTTGAAAGCATAGAATATATACTTCCGAAAGAAAAGATGAGTTTTAACGGCAAGATGATAAAACTGTGACGAAGAAGAGAAGTCAAAGCCAACGTAATAGGCATAGAGAAATAATGCAACAGAGGATGAATTTGTGCGAAGCCAGATGACAGGGACATTTTTAAATGCTAACAGAAGGCAACCGTTAAAAGTCATTAAGAATTTAGAGAATGAATAAGAAGTTATGCTCGCCAATAATACTGAAGAGGATGTCAAAGTTTTCTTTAGATGCAGAGGGTGTAAAAGAGAGGCGAGAGTGCATATTGGATGGCTGGAAAGCGATGATCGAGAGCTAGTAATGGGTGATAATGAAATGAAGGACAGACTAAATAAGTATTTTGCATAGAAGTGATATGATGGAAATTACAGGTGTCAGAGGTCATGAAGTGAAACAAACACTGTACACAATAATGTCAAAATCAGAGCTACTGAGCGATAATGTTCTGCATACCTACGAATACATATGCTGTCACATTACGAACACTACAGTGCAACCTGAACCGTCATGGCAGCAATCGTTCAGTAGTCACTTTATCATAGCAGCTCATTAGCTAGTGCATGGGTTATTACATTTTCAAATGTTGTGAAGATTTATTCGAAAGGAGAACATTATATATTGGATAGCCCATTCGGTGCATGATGCTTTGCCTTCCATGGCAGCAATTTATACTGCATGAAGGATTGCCCCTTATTGATAATGATCAGTTAGGCAGAGACGGTTTCTGTACTTACTGTATCAACTAAAACACAAGTCCGTTTACACAACTGAAAAGCTGTATATACTCCTACTAATTTTCCCAGACGCATTCTTCCCTCCCCCCAGCAATAATGAGCTAAAGAATAGAAAATATAATGTATACGCTGGCCAGGTACCCTTCCTTGTCCCGAACTAATACCCATGTGGCAATCTGCGTTGCTTTACCTGAGGAGAGATGTTGCTCCTTTGCATTCGAAGCCTCTTTCTTCACATTGCACCATGTGTTCGGAGCCACGCAGCATTGCACAGATTTTCTACCTACATCACCTCACTTCTGCAGAGACATGTACCTTCCAGATTTAAATGGAAGATGCTCCCGTTATCCTTCTAGCTATGAACTTCACGGCTTTTTTTCAATCTCAAACATCACCATACGGAGTCACAGAATTGAAATTCTATTAAAATATTCATTAGTAGCATATCAGTAATGATAATTACATACTTGTACAGACTGACACAGGGGAAGGTGAAAATTTAATTCAGGCCCTGTCCATCGCCCTGTATAAATGGCGGTTGCGTCGTGTCCGAAATGTGGCATAGTACTTGACCAGCAGGAAGAAGATGAAGATAATATGCCACCAGCGGAATTCTGTTTCGTTTGCTCTGTCACAGAAGGAGGTTCACCTGCGACGCTGGTAAAATAAGTGCACAAATAACTAGATATATCTGCCGAATAGATATATCTGCCAGCCATGCTTCAATCGCCAGTGGTAATTACATTTTCCTGTGTCCGAAGCCTTTGTCCCCAACTCCACATCAACGTCCACCCAAAAAAAAAACAATAGTTGGAGTCCTTGACTCCGTGGTGAATCCTACCGAGTCTGCTTAAAGATGACTAAATTTGCACCCATACTTTTCTCAGGTTCTGCCTTGTAATTAATGATCCTCGTTGAAAGCTTTCTCTTTATCAAAGCTATGCATTGCCCTGACAGATATATTTGTACTGCAGAGAGCTGACAACGGTAAACGTTAACCTCTGTCTGAATGTCCCGTTATACTAATGTACTGGGTTTCAAAATGATGTTCTGACTTTTCATTTCTGATATCACTCATCCCTCACCAACGCTCACTCCACTTCTAACCATTCAATAACTGTACTGGACCAGCAACTAGAATAGTCGCTCGGCCACGCATTTTTGTGCTTATTGTGAAGTTGCTAAATATCATGGGTCAGGGAGTGATGACCCTGCCACGTAAGGTTAAAATCTCTTAGCAGCGTTGATTTGAATTTAGTTCAATAATTTTCATTGTATAATCTAGTCTCAGAAACACCGAAAAATCTCCTCGTAAAATTCCTCGAATGCGGCCAACTATAGTTTCGTTTGTGCGTTTTCGGCATTATCTTTCCCTCTCTCATCAGTCTACCTTTCTGTGATTACAACCCTGTATCATTTCTCAAGATTTGGAATTGGTTCTTGCCATTCCTCAGTCCACGAGCGTTAAGGAAAGCGAAACGTGTATTACTCGAAACCGATGAGCTTTATCAAGTACATTACGTATAAAACCACAATAAATACAAAATATAAACGCAATCCTATAAAATACAGTGCAGAAGTCACTCTTTAATGTGGTGGTAAATACATTAGATTAACTATATACATAGACTGATCGTACGTACACAACGGTTCAAAAGTGGGAAAATCTTACGTTCAAATAGTACTAGCAGAGTTATCTGCTGCAGCCATCAGTGCCGTCACCCAGCAAGGACAAATTCCCATCCGTCTGCTGAGTGACAGACCGAACAATACCCGGATATTCAGAAATCTGCCCACGTGCTTCCCAGGGTTCCTCGGGTCCTCCAAATTTCTTCACATTACACCATGTGTTCCGAGCCACGCAGCCTTGCGCAGATTTTCTGCCTACATCACCTCACTTCTGCAGAGACATGTACCTTCCAGATTTAAATGGAAGAGGCTCCCGTTATCCTTCTAGCTATGAACTTCACGGCTTTTTTTTCAATCTGAAACATCACCATACGAAGTCATAGAATAGAACGTCTATTAAAATATTAATTAGCAGCACATCAGAAATGATAATTAAATACTTGTACAGAATGACAACGGGGAAGGTGAAAATTTAATTCAGCCCCTGTCCATCGTCCTGTATAAATGGCGGTTGCGTCGTGTCCGAAAAGTGGCATAGTACATGACCAGCAGGAAGAAGCCGCGAGTTCGAGTGACCGTGGGTAAAGTGACGAAGAAACCATAAGACCAGCAAACGGAAGAGCAGATTTAGGATATGTAATACATCGAGTCTGCTCCGCCGTTCCATCAAGGCTAGTCCCGGAACACACTCAAAACCCATGGTCCTGCCTTTTCGCCATGTCTTTCGATACACTGACCAATCAGGAAACGAACCACTTCCGCTTGAAGTGTACCCACGTATTTGGCGGAATTGGCATTCGCCGCCGCTGCAGAGAATTTCACTACTCTGCGGCTATAAAAATGTACCCCTCAATTCTGAGGCTGTGTTCACTATATCTGAACACCACACCATAGGAGACATCCTCTCGATATCCATCTTATCGTGTCCTTTCTGCATACCAGACGTTTCAGTCAGACACTCCTCCACGTATTTTTCTACATTCCAGTGACTACGGTCGCAACGTTGCCAAACGCACTTCACATATTCACAACTTTATTCCCAGAACCGTCCTCGTGACACCCCTCTGGAATACGTCCAACGAGAATACATCCTTTCTGAGATATGCGGACCTAAACCAGTTAACAATACTTCAATTGTGACCTGACTGGTGACTTATAACGTCTTAGCATTATCTCCTTGCTCTGATATCCTGTTCCTCTTGATATACATTAGAGCATTTCATTTGCCTTCTTTACCACAGCCTTAATTTGTAAATTTAACTCCTGTACGAGGACTCCTAGGTCACTCCAGCTGTCTGATGTTTGTAAATTCACCCCATTTAGATAATAGTCCGCACCATTGTTCCTTTTACCAAAATACTTAACCTTACATTTTCCTACACTGTATTCCATTTGCTACTTTTTTGACCGTACTTCCAATTTGTCTAAGTCATTCTGCAATCGCATTATCCTCAGCACTTCGTAACACTCCAACTATATCGGTATCGTCTGCAAACATTGCCACAAAGCCAGCTATTCGATTATCTAAATCATGAACAAACAACGTAAAAATTTGCGGTCACAATACTGACCTCTGAGGAACACCACTAGTCACCGGCAGCCACTTCACTCACACCCGCTGCCTCCGGCCTGCCAGCTATTCCGATACCTGAGCCAGTAACATTGCTGCAACGCCGTAGGAAGCAGGCTCATGTGTGGCAGCTTCACAAATGCTTTCTGAAAGTCCAAGTAAATGGCATCCGCTGCTTCATTTCTTTGCTTTCTGTTTATCAATTCCTCGAAGAACTCTAACAGATTATTCAGACAAGATTTCCTTTTACATAAACAATTCTGACCTCGACTTATTGTACCATTACTTTCCAAGCTCCCCGAATCCGAATCCTTAATAATAGATTCCTACAGTTCCCCAAGCAGTGAGGTGAAGCTGTGGCCTGTAATTTCCTTTCTTTTGACTTTCTCTCCGCTTAAAGAGTGCATTGACATTTAAAATTCTCCAGTCCTCCGGGACCCTACCATAATCAAGTGTTTCCGGAGAGACCATGACCAGTGCACCGGTGAAGGCAAATGCAAAGTACCCACGAGGAAATCTGCAGATGCGGGAAATTCGAACGATACACTCAAAATGCTTGTGGAACACAGCAGGCCAGGCAGCATCTAAAAGGAAAGATACTAAGAGATTTGAAAAAAGGAGGGGGAGCGGGAAATGCGAAATGATAGGAGAAGACCGGAGGGGGTGGGATGAAGCTAAATGCTGGAAAGGTGATTGGCAAAAGTGATACAGAGCTGGAGAAGGTAAAGGATCATGGGACGTGAGGCCTAGTGTGAATGAAGGGGGGACGGGAGCACCAGAGGGAGATGGAGAACAGGCAGAGTGATGGGCAGAGAGACAGAAGAAAAACGAAACAACTAAATATGTCAGGGATGGGGTAAGAAGGGGTTGAGTGTCATTAGAGGAAGTTAGAGAAGTCAATGTTCATGTCATGTTCTTTACCAGCATGGTCCTGATAAAGAGGATAAAACACAACTTGATAACTTGATGAACGAGGACCAAGGGGAGTACGAGGAAGAACCTGAAAGAAATACAATTCCGAAAGGACTGAACTTCCTCCTTCTTTCTGGTCACTGACACAGCGAATGCGGAAACATGGAGAAATTCTCAGATAAAAGCACCGACTCGTAAACAAGGACAATTTTGCTGTGTTCTAGTATTCCAACTAAACATTTCAGTCGATGATGAATGGTGCGTGTTCTGTGAGGCTGTCAGTGCGTACAGCCCGGGTTTGGTGCGCACGCATGCATGTGTGCAGGTGAGTGCCTGTCATGAGGTGTGGAATTTGCAGCGTCTGTTTGTGTTGCGTTTATCTATGCCTGTGTATTGCAGTGTGGAGAGCGGGGGGATGGAGGGAGGGAGAGAGTGATAAGAAAGATAGCCGGAAACAAAGAAATATCAGTCTCTTTGACCAATGTTGTCTACAAGAATATGCAATTTCGCCTTTAAAACCCTGTCATCTCTGTCTATCACTCAGAAAAAAATAAAACTCTGACCTACGCCCTGCCCCAACTCCTCGAAAAAATGTTTATATCCCAGACATCACAAGCCTGCGAATCTATTTTCAGGAACCTAACGCATGCAATTGGATCCCAGGCTTTGACTCTTTTAACCTAAACCGACCTTGATCAGTTTACTGGCTGTGATGCAAGTTCGCCTGTATTTCCATACCTTCCGGTTCTTCTTCCTGGCCACTGTTAATGCGAACGCAGAGGCGCTTTTGTACTTACTGATGATGCCGGCTTCCTTCAGCTTCCACAGATGATACCGAATGTCGTCCTGCTCTTTAGGAGCCGGTTGCCGGGACCTTTCGCTGAACAGGGTGTCCTCGGTTATCCGGAGACGTGGGGAGTGCTCTTGGAAGAACCCACATCAGACTCGTCAAAGAAAATACACTTTCCAGACTCAAAATCTTCTTTCAATCTCCTGGTAGGGGGGAGTCACAAAAGCTGAATGACTAGGGAATCAACTATCCGCTTTTCGGTAAGGTTTTCTCCCTGGCCTGTCTCACAGAGACGTTAGACATTTCCGTAACCAGAAACAGAGGTGCCAAAGGCATCCCCCTCCTGAGTCTGCCGTTCCTCTCAGAAGTCTTCCTGACAATCACTGCCATCCCGTTCACCTGTTTAACCGAGGGCTTCTGCCGCATCCCATCTGGTAAGCATGACTCCTCTTCGTGGTCTTTTGGAGCATCCAAGAAGAGGAACTCGGCGTCAGGTATTCCGGGAAATTTGGGTTTTCCCGTCACTGTAGGAACAGTACTTCCCCAGACCGTAACATGACCCGTTGGGACTGAGTGCTTCACAGAATCCCCCGTTTATGCTCATCATCCTGCCCAGCAAGGCCACGCAATTCCTCAAAAGCAGCTCGGAACACAGGGTGATGGAGAATGTTTTCAGAAAGTTCTCTCCAACTTCCTCCTGAAGCATGTCCTGAAACCCACTGGGCTTCCTGTCGCGCCAAACACACTGTCTATCGCTTCCGTGTAGCTTGCAGAGGTAGCAAAGGGGTTCTGTGTCTGTACGATTCTCCCTCCGTCAGCAGCCGGCCCATTTAAAACTTTCAAACAATCGCTGTGTTTGATGTCATTAGAGCACTGTCACTTAACCGGCTTCTGATAGGTCTGCTCCGTCCAAGTCTCAGACTCCTCTTCCCCCTCGGGGGAGGTCTTCACTCTTGAGAACATACAAGATTTTATAGCTAGTACCCAAGGCATGTGTAATTATAGTCAGCTGACGACCCCTCCCTCCCTGCAGCATCCTTAACCACGTATCGGAAATAGTACCGGACGATTGTTTAACATAGGGTTAACCACACAACACACTCTATCAATGCTCAGGGCGATCACAAGTTATCGAAATAAATCGATCCCGGACAAGCCCCCTGGTTTCTTTAGCTTCCTAAGTATAGGGAATACCGTCTTCCATTCCGGAACAACTAGAGAGATTGAGACAGTCCCCCACATTAAACATCGGTTTGCGTAGATGCTATGTAATGTGCTACCTTGTTACAAATTAGTGGAACGAAATAGCAGACAGCACAGTACTTACAATTAAAGGAATTATATTTATGAATCTTAACTTAAAGGTCAGTAAATAAAGCGGAAAAAAAATAAAGTATTAAAACCAGTCAAATATTTACAAGTAGGAGCTCAGCGTGAACGACTCTGCACTCACGGACTGGTCCGTCGGTTGCGTGAAAGCTCATACCACCTTCCCAAAGTCGGTCGCAATCCATCTCGAATAATCCGGGTCGTATCCTACGATCGGTTTTCCCCAGCGTTTACTCTCTTCATGTCCCACCGAGAAAAAGCCTCAAGACGGACGCTGGAGTCCCTCAACAAAAATCTCCCCCCAGTTCTAGTATTGTATTTGGATGGCCCGGATTCCTCATCATCACTTACTTTCAACAATAAACCAAACAGTTTGGAAGCAGAAGAGGCTGCTCTTACAGAACTAATAAAGTAAATATATATAGCATAACATTAAAGATCTGAACCAGGGCATTACACCCTCTACTCAACCAAATAGTCACCGAGTTCTCTTTATTGAGAAATACGCCCAGAATGCTGGATGAATTCAGCATCTATGGAAAATGTACCGGGCCGAGACCTTTCATTAGGACTGGAGACAAAATATTTGGTGGCAGATTTAGTAGGTGGGGGAAAGGCAGGAAGAATCACAGGGAATATGTGAAATCAGGATGGGGACATTGGAGAGGTAAAAATCTGGGAGTTGATCGCTGAAAGTAGTGCAGGGTGGAGAAGGGGTGTCTAATAGGAGAGGACAGAATACCATTTAAGAAAGAAAAGGGGGAGAGGGAACCAGAGAGGAGTGACGGGCACTTGCGGAGATAAGTTTAGAGAGGTAAATGGGAATAGGAACTGCTGAAGACGGAGAACATTACTGGTAATTCGAGAAACTGACGTTCCTGCCATAAGGTGATGGTCCACCAAAATAACTGTGGCCTCATCCCGAGAGTAGAGAAGTCCATAGACAGACATGTTGGAATGGGAATGGTAGTGAAATTTAAGTGGGAGGTCTCGCTTTTTCTGATGGACGAAGCGTATGTTCTCGGTTAAGCAGTCTCCTAATAAACGTCGTGTCTCACCGATATACAGGAGGTCACACCAAAGCAGCAGATACAATCAATGACCACAACAGACTCACAACTGAAGTGTCGTCTCACCTGGAAGGACAGGTTGATGACCTAAATGTCAATCAGGGAGTATGTAGGGGCAGGTGTAGCAGTTGTTGAGCTTGCAAAGATAAGAGACAGGAGGGAGATTAGTGGCGAGGGGGGAATGGACAACGGAGTCTCATCCCTGTGGAAATCTAAGATTGTGGAGGGGGAAGGGAAGATGCGCATGGCGGTGTGATTCCGTTGGAGATGACTGAAGTTACGGATAATTATGTGCTGGACGCCGAGGCTGGAGGGATGGCCGGTGAGGACAAGTTGTTCCGGTCCTAGGTGGGGCAGCGGTAGGGTAGTGTGAGGGCAGACTTGCAGGAAATGGAAGACATGCAGTTGAGGATAGCATTGATGCTGGAGGAAGGGAAGCCCCTTTCTTTGAAGGAGAAGGACAGCTTCTTTGATCTGAACTGAAAAGCCTCATCCTGATAGCACTGGCCGAGGAGATGGGAGGAATTTAGTGAAAGGGGCTGGCATTTTCACAAGTAACAGAATGGGAAGAGGTATAGTCCAAGTAGCTGTGAGAGACGATGGATTTACAGGAGACAACGGTAGATATGATGTCTCTGGAAATAGAGACAGAGAAAGGGAAAAGGAAGAGAGGTATCGGAAATGGGCCAAGTAAATTTGAGGCCAGGGTCTAAGTTGGAGGCGAAGTTGATGACGATGAGCTCCGCATGCGTGCCGCAGACAGACCAATGCAGTAGTCGATGTAGCGCAGGACAGTTGGGGAGTAACACGAGTGTAGCTCGGAAGAGACACTGTTCCACGTAGCCGGCCAAGAGGAAGGCATACCTGAGATCCATGTGAGTGTCCATGCTACAATGGTATTCCCAGTGTGGGGGAGTGAATACTTCTATAGGCACTGTACTTGTTACCGGATAAGCCAGAATTGCAAATTCAATACATTTAATCGAAAATAATCTGTTGGGACTGGAGAACCAGTGTCATTCCTGCTGGTGATATCTGCGATACGTCTTTAGTAGTATTGTTCAGCTGTCGGACGTGTTTAAACTCAGATATTGTCGTTATGTTAGTGATGCGACAGGATAAGGAGCAACGTTATTGTGAAGATCAAAAATATTACACCGAGATTTTCTGTCAGCCGTCAAGGTCATTCCCGATAATATTTCAATAACAAAAGTGAATGTCAATTGCCTAATATCTTCCTCAGTAAGTGTGGTCACTCGATGGGGCCCTTATCCCTAATTAACTCTCCTCTAAGCTCATGACGACTTTCAGAACAACTTTGTCCGCGGCCCCGATTATATCTTGGTCTGACAGGGATTATAAATGACATAATAGCAGATAATGTTTTTTTTTCGATTGTAGCTGGATGGATAATCGACATTTTATTTTTCGCAAAGGAGCGGAGGCTGGAAATGAGGTGTGTTACCATTGTGGTCTCCGTTATTCTTCAATAGCCAGAGCCGGTGTGGAAATAATGTCTAGAGAATGGAGACAGGAATAGGGGAGAATTGTGGGCAACGACGAGTAAACAATGGAATCGTGTGGAGAACGATCTACGGAGAAGGATGTAGGGGAGGGAAGGTCGTGCCTAGTGGTAGAGTCGCTATGGAGGTGATGGAAGTTACGTGACAATATTTTTTATGCAGAGACCACTGGCTTGTTGACTGAAGGCAAAGAAATCCAATCCCTTCTATTATTCTGGGTGGGATGGAGTGATGTTACCTGCAGGAAGAGCAACAGACATTGCTGAAGGCAGCATTGATCGGGCTGAAGGGAGCCTCCGTTTACTATAAAATATCTTGAGAGGAAATTCACATCCAAGAAAATGATAGAATGGAACAGCACTTGGGCGATTGTCCATGTGGCAGGTGGGATCCTCACTATAACTGTGGGATTCAGTAGCTAGGCTTTGTTAACGATGTCTTGAATGGTCTATCTCTGAAATTCGGGACCGAAAGTTTGAGAGACAAGAGCGGAGGAAAAATGGGACAGACTGATCTGAGGGCGTTCTGGAAAGTTGTAGGCAACGTAGATGAAATTGACAAGCTCAGCATGGGTGCAGGAAGCAGCATTAATTCAGTCTTCAATGGTTTGTAGTACCAATTCAGTCACCACTGTCGAGAATGAACGGGATGTTTCGGGAACACAGACGACCTCGGAAGAGTACAGCATTTGCAGATGGACCAATGCATCCGGGCAGTCAGAAGTACTGCACGGTGCAACTGTGGGGAAAAAATACTGAGACCTGTTGGGCAGAAATGGGAGGGTGGGCTGGAGAATGAGGGAAGTGCATTGTGAACCTGCTATGTTATGGGCCCTTGAGAGGAGTGAATGGAAGAAGGACAACGCCGGTCCCAGAGGAACAGGAAGTCGCCACAATGTATGGGACATTAGTTGCATTCGGGGTAAGGAGGCATTGGGTGGATTGGGTGTCGGGAGACACCGCTAAGTCACCACTTCTTCACTACAAAGAGAGCGAGCGGAGATTTTACCACATTAGTTAGTTGCACCCTGAACTTGGTCTGTGTAAAGGCGTAAAGGGCCGTGTTTGTACAACAGCTCAGAAGCTGCAAAATGATGCCAAGTTCTCGCAGAGATTCGGGCGGAAGCACGAAATTGGTAAGATCGCATATCCGATCCCACGCAGAGAACACAGTGAAAGGTGCCCACAGCAGGATGAAATTGCCGGAGACGATCAGCAATAAAACGAGGGATTTCCTGCGTTTCTCCATCTCCGGGTCTCTGACACTCTGTCCGTTTCCGGGAACCCTGAGTCTCCTGCGAGTTCTGCTCGTAACCAAGACATGCCTGACGGTGAAAACATTCGTTACTAGAACCAGCAGAAATGGGAATACAGGGGTGAGGAAGTAATAGAATAAGTCAACCTCAGAAGTGAAATTCAAATAATAATCTCTCTTTTTACAAATGAATGGATTGATTGACCATGTGTATATCTCTGAGAGCCGCAAATACCAGTAAATATTCTTCAAACAGCTGATCGCAGTCACTGTCCCCAAAACAACACCCGCAGTTTTCCCGGTGCAATATTTTGTTTTCAGCTTCTGGCAACAAATGGCGACAAACCGATCAAAGGTGAACGTAACGGTGAACCAGACCGAACAGTCAGTGACGGTGTAAATCAGAGCAGCCTGGATATTACACACCTTGGGCATTGATAGGACGAAAACGAGGTATGGCGTGTACATAAGTGGAATCTTGCTCAATATCAGGTCCAGGATAAGGACCAGAATATCCGCCACTGCCATGGCAACCAGGTAGCAAGTGACAACTCTGGAGAGGCCGCACTTACCACGAGACAGGATGAATATGGTCACCGTGTTCACTGCGAACAAAATAAACAATCACAGTAAACACAGAAGACAGAGTTCTCTTAAAGCAAGTATATAATATGTACCAATGATAGAAATGAGTCTACTTGACAGAATAACATAATTGTAAATATTAGCGATCAATAAAACTAAACGGTTTTGCAAAGTAGTGGAAAATCAGTACAATCTGATCGATCGAATGTCGGCAGCGAATCAGACAGCGACAAACACAAATGAAGATGGCTGATGATTGGGAAATTCCGTCCGTGTTGGGGGAAAAGAGCTGAATGATGCATCTGCGGAATCTCTGAAAACTCATTTATTGTGAAATAAGTGACCTTGACACCTACCCGATTTAGCTGAAACGCAGATCCCCGTCCCTGATAGTTTCCCGGGGCGTCTGGATCAGCAAATGGGGTAGCAGACCAAAACCTTATTATTGCACGTCTACTCTTGTTTGGCGACGTCACCTTCAAGTCACACCGCGAGTCTCACGGTTTGCATCTTGTACATTCGCCTTTACAATTGAATGTCATTCATTGAAGTATCGATGATGCGTTATTTTTTCAGCAACAATGAAGGTGATTTGTCACCGACACACGTCATGATCACCGACAGGCTGCTGTGTGCAACGATTGTCTATAAGTGAACTCATCAGCAATTTAACCGTTGCATCCGCAGCATTTACTAAGGCAGCCTGACCAAGCATGCGATCAGAAGCCATTCAACCATAATTGATAGATTTCATCCCAACACTGTCTCTTGCCTTCACTCCGTAAACTTTGATATCCCTGTTAATTGCGTACCTATTAACTTTTGCTTAAAATACACCCAATCATTTGGCCTCAGCAACCATCCACGGCAATGAGATCCACAGACACATTGCCTCTGCCGATAGAAATTCCTCGGCAGCGCTGTTCCAAGTGGAATTCATCCATGTTGATTTTGCGCTGTCTGGCCCTAGACTCTCACACTGTTGGACGCATCCTCTGCACGACGGCTCCATCTGAGACTTTCAGCTGCAGGTAAGCTTCCCCAGTCTTTCTGCCCTATTCCCATAAAGTCCTGCTAATCCAGGCAATAGGCTATCAAACACGCTTCAAACATTAAATATTTTATTTCCTGATCTGGATCATCACAACTGACAGCACATATTTTCTTAGACAGGGATCATCAGAACAGTAAATTACCAAAGATAATAGGGTAATGATTTGCTTAATCAACAGCTGGGATGTGCGAGAGCAGCCTTAATTATTATTAGGAAAGGAAAACGTGACAAGAAAACGTGCGATTCAATGCTGTTTCATAAGTTATCTTTGGAAAGAGACTCACCGGGAAGAGCAATGATAGCGAGGACGGGGAAGAAAATCACTTGAATGGTGATAAACACACTCATCATTCGATAATCTACCGTTAGCCAATCATCCTCTGCCAAAATATATGGAACCATCCAGAAGGTATTTTTCTCATTTCTTGTTATATTCCAAGCTGTCCCTCCCGGTGTGTGATCCATGACAGAACCAGACAGTCTGTTCTTACTCCCCCTCTTGGTGCCGCTGCGGATCTCTGTCCTTGGCAGGAGAGGCTGCTCTCGCTGAAACTGGGGAACTGACTGAAAGGGACTCCTATTAATAAGAGATAGAACCTCCGCTGACGTCAGCAGCCTACCCTGAATTGACGCAATTTATTTTCCACGAAATGACAATAACAGTTAACCCTTGTTTTACCCAGCAGCTGAGGGAGATGTGTGTAGATCAGTTCTGCTATTATTACAAAAATTGGAATTACAAAAGAAAACAAATCACATGGTATTTCGGTAGCTTTAACTGTTTAAAGCAGAACAACATGTCCCTTCAATAAGAAATAAGTAGGTATTTTTTTTAGAAATCCGGTGTATGGAAAGAAGTAAATTAGTTAAAAGTCTGATATGAATCGGCTTTGGCGGGCGTAAAATGAGAAACTCAAAACGGTGGTGCTGAAACAGAGCTGCATGATCTTGGAACGTGGAACATAGAACGTAGAATAGTACAGCCCATTACAGGACTTCGGCCCACAATGTTGTGCCGACCCTCAAACCCTGCCTCCCATATAACCCCCCACCTTAAATTCCTCCATATACATGTCTAGCAGTCTCTTAAACTTCACTAGTGTTTCTGCCTTCACCACTGACTCAGGCTGTGCATTGCACGCACCAACCACTCTCAGAGTAAAAAAAAAACTTCCTCTCATATCCCCCTTGAACTTCCCTCCCGTTGCCTCAAAGTCATGTCTACTTATACTGAGCAGTGGTGCCCTGGGGAAGAGGTGCTGTCTATCCATTCTATCTATTACTCTTAATAACTTGTATAACTCTATCAAATCTCCTCCCATCCTCCTTCTCTCCAAAGAGCAAAGTCTTAGCTCCCTTAATCTCTGGTTATGATCCGTGCACACTAAACCAGGTAGCATCCTGGTAAATCTACTCTGTACCCTTTCCAATGCTTCTACATCCTTCCTATAGTGAGGCGACCAGAACTGGACACGGTGCTCCAAGTGTGGTCTATCCATTGTTTTGTAGAGCTGCATCATTACATCGCGACTCATAAACTCCATCCCTTGACTTATTAAAGCTAACACCGCATAAGTTTTTTTAACTAAGCTATCTACTTGTGAGGCAACTTTCAGGGATCTGTTGACATGTACCACCGAGATCCCTCTGCTCTTCCGCACTCCCAAATACTGTGTTTATTGCCACGGCGTTTGTCCATTTAAAGTGGACCACCTCACACTTCCCAGGGTTGAACTCCATCTGCCACTTCTCAGCCCACTTCTGCATCCTATCAATGTCTCTCTGCAATCTTTGACAATCCTCTACACTATCTACAATGCCACAAACCTTTGTGTTGCCTGCAAACTTGACAGCCCACCCTTCGACGTTCACGTCCAGGTCGTTAATAAAAATCACGAAAAGGACAGGTCCCAGAGCAGATCCTTGTGGTACACCGCTGGTCACAACCCTCTAATCTGAATGTACTCCCTCCACCTGACCCTCTGCCTTCTTCAGGCAAGCCAATCCTGAATCCACCTGGCCAAACTTCCCTGGAGTCCATGTCTTCTGACTTTCCGAATAAGCCTACAAAGCGTGGAAATTTGCCAAATGCCTTAATAAAATCCATGTGGGTCACATCCACTGCACTACCCCAATCTAAATGCCTGGTCACCTCCTCAAAGAACTATCAGTCTTGTTTGACACGATCTGCCCATCACTAAGACATGCTGACTATCCCTGATTAGACCAATATTCGCTGAATTCCCATCGTTCCTATCTCCAAGAATTTTTTCCAATCTTCTCTACCACAGACGTGAGGCTCACTGGTCTATTTTTACCAGACTATCCTCACTAACCTTTCTGAACAAGGGGAACTCCAGTCCCTCCAGTCCTCCGGTACCATTGTCGTGGACAACGAGTATATAAACATCCTAGACAAAGGCACAGCCATCTCTTCCCTCGCCTTGTGGAGCAGCCTGGGGAGTATTCCGTCAGGTCCTGGGGACTTATCCGTCCTAATGTATTTTAATAACTCCAACACATCCTCTCCTTCCATATCAACGAGCTCCAGAACATCAACCTCACTCATATTGTCCTCAGCGCCATCAATTTCCCTCTCATTGCTGAACACCGATGACAAGTATTCACTGAGGACCTCGCTCGCTTCCACAGCCTCCAGGCACATCTCCCCAATTTTATGTCTAATCTGTCCTACCTTCACTCCTGTCATCCTTTTGTTCTTCACATAACTGGAGAATGCCTTGTGTTTCCCTATACCCTACTCGCCAAGGCCTTCTGATGCGCCCTGGTTGCTCTTCTCAGCACCTTCTTAAGCTCATTTCTTGCTACTCTATATTACTCAATAGACCCATCTGATCATTGCTTCTTAAACCTCATGTATGCTGCCTTCTTCCAGCTGACTGGATTTTCCACCTCACTTGCCCCAATGGTTCCTTCAGCCAGCATGCTTTATCTTCTTTACCGGAACATATGTATCCCTAACATCCTGAAAGAGATCCTTAATCATTGACCACATGCCCATAGAACATTTGCCTGCAAAAACATTATCCCAATTCACACCCGCAAGTTCCAGCCTGATAGCCTCGTAATTTGACATTCACC
The DNA here is from genome assembly GCF_030144855.1 of Hypanus sabinus. Taxonomy (NCBI): domain Eukaryota; kingdom Metazoa; phylum Chordata; class Chondrichthyes; order Myliobatiformes; family Dasyatidae; genus Hypanus; species Hypanus sabinus. The sequence continues at coordinate 362,836 of NW_026781328.1, forward strand.
AATTAAATTTTTCCTGTCCTCTCTGATTCTATCCTTTTCCATGATAATGCTAAAGGCCAGGGAGCGGTGATCACTGTCCCCCCCCCCCCCCACGATGCTCACCCACTGAGAGATCTGCGACCAGACCCGGGTCGTTACCTAATACTAGATCTAATATGGCATTCACCCTAGTCGGCCCGTCAACAAATTGTGACAGGAATCTGTCCTGGACACACTTAATAAACTCTGTTCCATCTAAACCCTTGGAACTTATCAGGTGCCAATGAATATTAGGGAAGTTAAAGTCACCCATGATAACAACCCTGTTATTTTTACATCTTTCCAAACTCTGCCTCTTAATCTGCTCCACGGTATCTCTGCTGCTATCAGCGGGCCGATAGAATAACCACAGCAGAGTAACTGCTCCTTTCCTGTTCCTGTCTTCCACCCATACTGACTCAAAAGAGCATCCTGCTTCATCACCCACCCTTTCTGTAGCTGTAATAGTCTCCCTGACCAATAATACCGCATCTCCTCCCCTTCCCGCCCCCCATCGCTTGTAAAGAACTGAAATCCAGGAATATTGAGAATCCATTGCTGCCCTGGTGCCAGCCAAGTCTATGTAATGGCCACTACATCATACTTCCATGTATGCATCCAAGCTCTCAGTTCATCGCCTTTGTTCCTGTTGCTTCTTGCATTGAAGGAAACACACTTTAGCCCTTCTACCTTACTACCTTTACAACTTTTATGCTGCTTCTCTTTCCTCAAAGCCTCTCCATATGTTTGATCTGGCTTTACTCCATGCACTTCTTTCACTGCTCTATCTCACGGTGTTCCACCCCCCTAGCATTATTACTTTAACCTTCCCGAAACATGCTAGCAAACCTACCTGCAAGGATGTTGCTCCCCCTCGAGTTCAGGTGCAACCCATCAAATCTGTACAGGTCCAACCTTTCCCAGATGAGATCCCAATGATCCAAAAATCGGAAATCTTGCCCCGTGCACCAACTCCTCAGCCACGCATCCAAATGCCATCTCCTCCAATTCTTACCATCACTATCTTGTAGCATTGGCAGCAATCCTGAGAACCCTTGAGGTCCTGTTCTTCAGCATTCTGCCTAGTCCCCGAAACTCGTTCATCAGGACCTCATCCCTATCTTGCTATGTCGTTGGTACCAACATGTATCACGACTTCTGGTTGCTTTCGCTCTCGTACCAGGATGTCATGCACCCGGTCAGAGACATCCCGAAATCTGGCAACCATTCGGATGTACTTCCCACATCCACAAAATCTCCTGTCTGCTCCCCTGTCGATCGAGTCTCCAATCATAACATAACCTGCAATACCAGGGCTCAGACCTATAAAACGCCGAACATAGTGCAATGAGCACATAGATCTATGCACGCCCAATACACTGCGCCGAAGCGAAACACTAGTACAAACACAAACCTTCAAGGATTGAGACGTATTTAACCCTGACACTGAAGTGTAATTCATGGACACTGTCAATAACTTGCCTCCCGCTGGGCATCTTTCAAGATGTAACGTAGAGTTGATAAAGGGGACCTTTGAAATGCTGTGTGCCTCAATTTCCAAATGTTTTGAAGTGCAAGCAGGAGAAATAGGAACAGAAGCGTAGGCAGGTTATGGAAAGTTGTAAAAGTACCAGAGTGGTGTGTGACTATAATTTCCCCAAAATGGACTGGGATTCTTAGTGTAGAGGCTTTAAAGTTCAGAATCTGTTTGCAGTAATACTGCTTGCAGTATCCTAGAAAGGTTTACCAGCACTTACAGATTATTTATGTCATTTTGTGCATATTTTCCATGTCTTCCTGACTGGCCGCCTCATTGTCCGGTTTGGAAATAACAATGCTTGTGAGTGGAATAACCATGGATTAGCTTTTGATACCGTGAGTCCATTACAGGTACAGATCTCCCTACCAAGGAGTCCATCGACCAGGACTCTCGCTCAGAGATAATTGACACTCTTGTAAAAGTTTGATCATGTACCGACTGTAAGATGCATAAACAACGTCATGCAAAGTTGTATGTCTTGTTATATAAATACGGGCTATGTATAACCTAGAAACCAGAGCTCTGGTGGCGGTGGAGACCGCTACAGACTCTCCATGACAACGTATCAATAAACTATTAAAAAGAAACTCGAAGTCGTTCTGGTGTCCTTAGCTAAAATTACCACGACAGAATCTGGCGACGGGGATGGGATCTCCATTAAACGAGATCCGAATAAAGGCTAGCTAAGAGAGCAGAGTTAAATAGGGACAGCTCTAGCTGAAAGGGGATAGTGTCCGAATTACTACAGTCCTGTTCTAGCAGGAGCGGGGTAGTTGCCGGAGACCTCCCTGTGGGAGAGGAGTTAGTCGATAGCCTAGCGTCCGGCCAGTGACTCAGAATAGGGCAAGACGCCTGCACGGCTGAGGCTGGTGGAAGACCTCAGTCAAGCGAGGACTACAAAAAGAAAAAAAAACACGGAAGGAAAAATGTCGGAGGAGCTTTCGTCTACGCAGATTGAGTTTCAGTGGGCGCTCACTGTGAATATAATCTGTACAAAGAAACGTTCTGTCTTAACTGTAATTGAAATCTTAAACATGAAACGCCAGGCGTCGGCCGGCTAGAGTTGATCCTGCCAATAAACCGACAAGGTTCGGAAGTAAGGTGAAGACTTTGAACACAATTTCAGGCAGGAAAGAACACCGCCAAAAAGATTAAGACGACAAAGCGGCCCCGACGTCCAGGGAGTTTCCACCTCCGGATGCGGGATCAGCAAATTTTCCTTTTAGTCAGCCTAGGGGTGCTGCGGAGAAAAAGTGGTGCATCCGGTGGTAATCAGGTTGTCCAAAAACATGAAAGAAGAACCCATTACCGCTGTAAGAATAGGGAATAGTTATTTGAATTGTCGGATTGATACAGGTGCCACGATGCCATCTGTAAGCCATTCCATGGACATCCTCTTGAGTGATACAATTGTTGAAACCACTGAATTTCCATGACTGAGCCAATCTTCACGACAGCCTTACTGCAGGTGAAGGGTAAGTTTTTATCAAACACCTTCATTATCTCTAAAACAGGTCCGCTTCACCTGTTGGGTCGACAGACCCTTTGTGAATTAGGGGGAAAAGTGCACTGCACGGCTAAAGGTACATATATGGAGTTTTCCTCAAATTAGGGACGGTAAAATTAAAGAAAGGTCGGGCAATGGAAAGAACAGCACTCATGTTATACTGTTACAGCTGGATAGCAATCCACATGCTATGCAAGTCCGGATACCGTATGACACAATCTTAGGACAAGCAAAATCAGCAATATTTGATTAATTGAAGCCGAGAAAAGAAACAGCTCCATTGTACATTGGAAACTGACGGGCACTGCAATCATGCTGTACACCATTATTTAAACGGTAAAGAAAAGCTTAAGGCAACAGCTCATGTGTATTTTGGTCCTGAGGTATTAGGAGTCCTGAAGACTTAGTGGAGGATCGGGATGTCAGATTCCGACTAGGGCACTCTTCAAACCCTCATTTGACAGTGGCCATAAAGCCACCAGCAAAACCCAATGGTATCGGAACGATCATAAGACAATTAGTCAAACAAACTAATGCTGTTTCTACTATAGCTCTGCCCGTACTGGGTCAAAAAGCGCGAATAGATTTAACGAAAAGGAGAGACAGATTATGTTAAGGACCTAGAGCTGGAAAGCACCTGTTGAAAAACAGCAGCCACCAGCATGAAGACCCCTGACTGCTCCCTACAGCCTTAGCGCGGGAACCAGTGGAGCTATGGGCCCAATATAAAATTCATGTGGGAAAATTCCAAACAGTTCCGGAAAATAAAGTTACTCCACAACGAATTGTTCCACTGCCCTGCATTAAACAGTACAGTATAGCTAGTGAAGCCTAAGAAGGTATCACTCCAGCAATTAAGTGATACTTATTAAGAACCATCAATAAGATAGTCATCCCTATCGCTTCACTGGTGCCGGACAACAACACTATTCTTACTTCCATACCTGCAGAAACTAATACCTTTATAGTAATCAATCTGTGCTCAGCATTTTCTCCAGCCCTTTGCACAAAGATAGCCCGTATTTATTTGCCTTTAATGATAAGAACCAGCAACATACGTAGACACGCCTGCCCCAGGGGTATACCGAAAGACCGCAGTTTAAGCCGCAGCAGTTAAAACTGATTTGTACGAATGCCAGCTATCAGAATATTCAACGCTCATTCTGTATGCAGTCTATATCCTGATAGCTTCTGTTACAGGGCCATATTGTCTGCCGGACAATTAAATACTCCTTGAGAATTTGACGAGAATTGGGCACGGGGTGTCTTTGGAGAAATTGTGGTTTTGCCGAGAGACTGTCCAGAACCTTAGACTCCAGCTCAGTGAAGGTTCGTCTGCCCCAAAGTGGTCCCAATGATGCAGAAATCTGAATCGCTGTCCACTGCTCCAATCCCTCGTTCACGCATTGATCCTGCACCTATATTCACCTTCACGCGGCACAGACAGTAATCCAGAGATTACTACCTTTGAGGTCCTACCTTCCTAACTCCCTGTAATCTGTTTGCAGGTTCATCCTCCCTTTTCCTACCTATGTCGTTGGAACCAATATGTACCACGACCTCTGGCTGTCTCCCTCCCATTTCACGATATCCTGGACACGATCAGAAACATACTAGACCCCGGCAGCTGGGAGTCTGACTACCGTCCTGTTACTTTGCTGCGTCCACAGGATCGCCACAGGACATAACTGAGGCTACGCCGTCGTTCTGCAAGCACCGAACTACGTCACAGCTTGACTATAATTTATCTGACCAGCGATGTGCAATAATTCCCTCCTGTTGTTCCAGACCGCTTGCTTGAAACTATATAAAACATGGACTTTTATACGCAGCAACCCGCACAATTTTTCAAAGGTTAAGTATACCTGACGTAAGATCACATGTACGCATGTATTAATAATGATATTTATTATTTTATTCTTGGTATGGGATACCAAATAGTAACATAACGTTTGAGTAAAGGTGTAAGTGATGAATGCGCGGTACTCTGACTTTTCCCGGTGGTTTCCTTCATCTGAATCCACTGAATGCAAGTTGAACCTATTCTCGTCATTGAGGTTCTTTATCTGCGAAACCACTGAACATGATTTGTGCGGTCTGACTAAATGAAAGTGTGACTTAAGACTTGCAAATAAATAACACCGAATTTTATTTGACACATGAAAATAAAAAAGGGCTTCGAAGTATAAACACATCCCAATGTGATTAATGAAAAAGAAAGGAGCGAATATCTCTCCTTAACCTCTGGGTCACTCTTGATACCAGTATGAAAATAACAACAAAACCCAAGGTTCAATGTTTCTTTTATGTTCCACTTCTGTTTCGGTGACTCGTTGGTACATTCACTGTTCGTCTGAACTGCATCACAGTTAAAATGAAATCCATAATGATACGAAGCACATAAAATCTGTCCAAATCAGGTAGCGGTCCCCTGCTGAGCAGTGTACTGTGAGTGGCATTATTGACTGCACATTTGATCTATTGATTCTGCAGTTTTTAATCTGCATTTCATTTGCTCCAAGGGAGCGGCCATTTGCACATAAAAACATGAGTAATATGCTCTGATATCCAGTGACAGTGTAGCCAGTGGTGTTTGGGCATCATCACTGGCAGTGCTATTGTGCTGCGGAACATTTCTTTAAAGAGAGGTATTGTTAGGGTTTAGGATCTTTTGGTCGTACTTCTCTTCGTTGTGTCCATGTTAAGGCCGGAAAAACAATGAGATTTTCAGCATACTTATTGATGGCTCTAAATGAAGTGATATTCTCTGTGTGAGGTGCCGTGGGACCGAATGAGCTGAGATAATAACATTGCAATATTGAGTGAACTGGCGAAGCAGAGCCGTTATCCATGTTGTTGGTGGCATGTCAGAGTAAGCGCTGATAACATCAGTGTGGTCAGTGATGTGCCGGTAGACCTGTTATAGTCTTGTTAATTGCAGTAATGGATCGCTAGTGAGGAGCGAAATACCCCATTGGCCTATATATCTATCTATTTATACACGTGCCTTGGCGATAAACTGAAAACTCTTTCCTTGAAATGGTGACAATTTATTTGGAATATATGGGATCACAACTAGAAAATAAATGCGTTCCAGCATGATTCTGAAAATCATGCAAGATGAAATACCGGGTTTATCAATGTTAGCACTTCTTTTTTTTTCCCAAACTGGTTTGATCTGTTATTTTATTTGTATTTCATCTTAAATTATTCTTTGCTGGTGTAGGTTGTCCCTCATGGTCAATGATGAGGTCGGGATGAATTTCATTGTGAAAAAGCCGCACTGATGCCTTTCCACTCTCTCGACTCAAAAACTTTGACCCAATGGCACGAATGATCGTGGAGATTGGAGACTACGTCAGCGTCAGCGAACAGCCATGACATTCTATAGCATTCTGTGCATTGTTTTACCCTACGCTCACTACTAATCGTTGCAGCACAGCATTCCTGGGCATTAGATCTTGCGGTTGATCTCATCCGCACGTTCCGCGATCTGGTATTGCATGTTAAGGTAAGGAATTCCCTCTCTCTCCAGGTTTGAATGTTCCCGTCTACTGTCACCTGGTTTAGCCCACCTGTCGAAGTGGCGTACCAGGGTGTTGCCATAGCGGCATGCCAACAGTTACTGGGAACCACAACTGAGAGCTCGGTGACAGGTGGGGAACAAAGCCCGCCACAGGAAGTGCCAAACAAAATATTGCCTATAACAATTTGAAAATTGTTGGAGGTTATTATTGGAGGTTTTATTTTGACACTGAGCATAAGCTGCCAAATTTGAGAAATTTTAAGAGTCATTTTTATAACATGAACAATCAGCAACAAATAAGTATCAGTTCTTCTCTTTGAAAGAGCACAATGGATATCTATTAGAGGAAGTAAGGCTTTTGGCAGGTAAAATGAAGTAAATGAAAACCTGTTCCTGAAAGTGGAATACATACGTTTCACTGAGCCGTTATTAATTCAATGTTAGTTGTAGTTGATGATACTTAGCATAATAAATATTTATGGCATTTACTTGACCAGTACGAGATCAGTATATTCACGCCGTCAATGAAAGTAATATATTCAACGCCAGATACACCACCTGAAAATTTTGCAGCGTTGGCAGAACAACACACTCTTGCAATAATTTGGCCAGTCGGTCAGAAACACTTGCATATCTCCTATTGAGAACCGCACAAACCATTCTCTCACGCGTGAGTTTGGCGCGGTCGACGGTACTTTCATTCAAGTGACTCGAAATGACTAGAACAAGCGAAAGAAAAAATGATTCTATCTCCCCCTTCAATAAAGTGAACCTCATTTCAGCCCCAATCTAATCTCCTGCCCTCCATGTCAGAAACGAATGTGCTCTGCGAATGTGACAAAATAAATCTGTTTAAAGTTGATTGTCCACGTTGATTGCTCAGGATGATTGTCTATGAATAGAAACAAAACTGATCAGAAAACAACACATCAACAATTGAATCCAGGTGTCCTTTAAATTAAATTCGCAATCCTCATACTTTGCTTAAAAGTTAATAAATTGTCTTAAAAGTTAATATCTCCCTTCGGGAGATAAAGTGAGAAAATATTTTAATTTAAGTTTGTATGTTGCTGGATGTTCCTAATGCGACTGACGTGATAACCACACTAATTGCCTCACTGGAATTACTCTGAGTTGTATATAATTCTGTAAAATCGATCGCCGGTCTATATGAACATTTGGAACGTTCCGTACACCTGAACGCTGCCTCTGACGGAATATAGGTTATCCAGCGATTTACTACATCGCGGGCGTTTTCTATCCTGCAATTGTAGCGATCAGTATCCCTGGTAAGATGTTGGAGCTGGTCACCTTATGTATGGTGTCGTGGTTTTGCTTTTGTTCTGCTGCACTGTTCGGACTTTTAATCATCATAGATGCTACCGTCGTCTGAAATGTGTTTGCAGAATTCACGATTCAGGCATCTGAAAGGTTCTTTTTTTACATTTTCCATAAGTTTTCAATGTGATGTGTTTTTTGCCAAGTACATTGTTGCCGATATTAGCATACTTTCATATTTGACACGTCACATCTTTCTTAAGCGACATAGGTCGCTTTTCCAGATCAGCAGCGTTTTCAACTGACCGCACAATCAAATATCGACACGCAGATCAGTTCTTCCGTAATCAATCAATTATAACTCATGGCTTAAAATTTGTTAATTTCAGTGTAAATAAACCCTAGAACTGTTTCACCTCTAATAATGGAAATGGCGTTGTTCATGATGATGATTACTGAATGGATCGACCATTCACCGGTGGGTGAGTCGTGGAAAGCAGATGCCCAGTTCTAAACTATCGGAAAGTCGCCAGTCCTTTATGGTCCTCCAGCAGGAGTGCACCGATGGGGCCGGCACACATTGAATTTCACCTTTTCTCTTCTAAAACCATACCCTGCATAGCACTTGAAGAACAGTCAGCATTCAGACAGTGGCAACGAACGATAATTCTGTTTTTTTTTCCTCCAAATTTCCTGTGGTTAATTTAACGGCGATCGTGATTCTACCTCGGGGAAAATGCGGACTCTCCAAATGCATCACCCTTTACCTGGTTGGAATGGCAACAGCGGATCTGATGGTGGTTATATTTTTCGCATTAGTGGAACAGACCAACAATATTTATATCTATTCCAGATCCCTGCTCATCACTCCTGTATGCGCTCTGACAGTTGTACTTAGGTTTGTAGCATCGGACTGTTCTGTTTGGTTTACGGTCAGTTTTACCTTCGATCGTTTCATCGCAATACGTTGCCGAAAGCTGCGGGAGCGACACTGCACTGTAAGAACAGCAACGGTGGTGATAATGAGTTGCGGGAGAAGTGTCCCGTATTACTTTGCTTTTGAACCTTACATCATAATTGACAACATACCATGCCGTTGCGCCTTTTCACATGAATTCGCTACTTTACCCGTGTGGAAAGGATACGAATTGTTGGATAGCATTTTATCACCGTTGCTACCAATCGGCTTAATTCTGGTGTTCAATGGGTTAACAGTAAGACATATCATTGCGGCAAATAGAGTCCGCAGAGGACTTCGGAACAGCAGCGATAAACAGAAAGATACCGACGTGGAAAACCGCAGAAAATCAATGATTTTTTTGTTTGCAATATCAGCTAACTTCATTTTTTTTTGGATGGCCTATTTAGTTCATTCCCTGAAATGGCAAGTGGAAAATTTCTTTTACCAGGACAGATATTTCAGTTCTCCGGCAATTTCTACAGCAATTTGGGTCAATGTTGCAAATACTGAGTATATGCACCAATACTTGTATCTATACACTGACACAGAGGAATTTCAGACAAGAGCTGAAGGATGGAATGAAGTATGTTTTCACGTTAAATGGACGTCTGCATAGATAACGCCCACTCCAATTGCAATCCAGAGCAATTTTTGAATAAAACAGTTTTAAAAATCATTAAGTTTGTCAAATATGTCATAATTTCAAACAACTATGTGCCTGGCGATCCTTTAATCGCAAAATCCACGGACGATTGCACACTTCAAGAGGTTCAAGGGGCAAATGGTCAATGAGCTGCTGTAATTGTTAGATTGGGTGAATAAATTCCAAATTATCTCAAAGACTTGACAATCACAAGGGGAAGAATTGCATCTGGACCTTTTGGTGCCATATTCACACGGTATTATTCAGTATTTCAAAGTCTTCAGCAACATCTTTTGAGGCTCCCCAAATGAACCAGACTCCCAAAATGCCAATTACAAATTCCCAATTCAAGTACACACGAATTTGCCTTACTGACAATTACTGTCAACAGTGGGTTCATCGCACACGGTATAGATACACTCATATCTGGACCCCTCTCGCCTTGATTTCACATGGCCAGTGTGGAATCCATTTCTCCCTCTGTAATCACTACCAAGGCAAAGAAACAAGAACAATCACAATCTAAATACGCAGGGATGGGAAAACAAAAATCTATGCTTGGACATTTCTTCCTTCAGAACCGTCACAGTTAACTGCCATATACAGTTAATTACCAGAGTGAATATCCTTACTAAGTATTCTAAAGAACAAAGGGAAAAACATTTGTGTGTTGTTGCGGACCCTATATACTATGACTTTATACAATTTCGGAAAGAGAAGCAGCCTCTGGAATGCACATCAGTAGCTGCACGTTTACTGCATGCACGGAAACAGGCATTTGCAGACAATGAGAACCTATTGTGAAAAAGAGGATTAATTTGATAATTTTGTCAATACAGGCCTCACAAGCACATGACTGCCTTCGGCTCGTTCACGCACGAATTACCTCTCTTTCTCTTTCAAGGGATCTCATAAATGTCAAGTACTGTGGAAATATTGTATATTCACAATGCATCCACACTGTAAACTCTCGGAGAACACGCCATTCGTTTAAGTATTGAATAGTTCACAAATAATCTATAATAAAAATCATACAACTACAAGGTTCACAAATTACTAACTGTATGTTAACTGCTAACTGCATATATAAAATGGCTGTTCTGTAGATTTATAATGAAATTGCTTCTTTGTGGGTAACTGTTTAGTTGCAATGTTTGGGTTATAATAATTGATAACGGAGCAACTAACCAATGGCAGCAATGTTGTTCCATCTGTATGTGTGGGCACCTGGAGTGAGTGCGCGGGCTTTTTTGGAAGGAGACCCGGGAATGGACGGACGTGCTGGACGCGCTCTGGTCGAGCACCGAGGTTGGTCCCAAGCGGCGGGTCGAGGAGGTCGGAGAAGATCAAAGAGTGGACCGAATGCTACGCTAATTGAGCTCCAACGGTTGTGCTCGAATAAATTGAACTCTCATAAGCTTGGCAACTTTTCTTTTCTTTTCATACTGTATCGCTATTAAATACCTAGTTGTAGTAAGATTTATAAAGTGTACTCTGTAAACGTACATGGAGTACGGTCTGATAATATGTGCGCGAGTTTGGATCAATGTGCATTTCACAGCATCCACGCAAACGGCGCAGGCGTCGGGTGCAGGAATGCAGGGGTGTGGCTAACTTCGGAGATTTTATCATTTATCCTAGTGGAGTTCTTGTTTCGTTGGGTTATACTGTAAAGATACTCTGATATTAAATGGATCTTTGAGACTTTGAACAATTTCTCCTGCCCCGTTAATTGGAAGCTCCGGAGCTGAATCCCACCTGTACTTTTACTTCACAAGCCGATCCGTATTTCTTTCCTTACATAAGCAATGCAAAATGCGAACTATTTGGATGTTCTGCTGATTGCTCTGACACTGCTGTACCCAAAGCAGCATGAAATTACAGATAGCTATTGCTATACCTCACGAAATTCAGCCTCCCTTCGACTTACATAAGGGTTTAGCATTTTTTAATATTTACTGGAGTACTACTACTATACTACTATACTACTACTACTACTACTACTACTACTACTACTACTATACTACTACTACTACTATTACTACTACTACTATACTACTACTACTATTACTACTACTACTACTATACTACTATACTACTATACTACTACTACTATGCTACTACTACTATACTACTACTATTACTACTACTACTACTACTACTACTACTACTATACTACTATACTATTACTACTACTACTACTACTATACTACTACGATACTACTATACTACTACTACTATGCTACTACTACTATACTACTACTATTACTACTACTACTACTACTATACTACTACTACTACTACTACTACTACTACTACTACTACTACTACTACTATACTACTACTATACTACTATACTACTACTACTACTACTACTACTACTACTACTATACTACTACTACTATATTACTACTACTATACTACTACTACTATTACTACTACTACTACTACTACTACTACTACTACTACTACTACTACTACTACTACGACGACGACGACGACGACGACGTCGACTCAGGCCTAGGGCGCCGGGATCTGGCACGGTGAAGGACTCTCTAACTTCATTGCACTCAATTTGCACTTTTGTCAGTAGCCGCTGTGCTTCCTCCGCCTGGTCAGAAAGCAGGATTATGTCATCTACAAAACCGGGATCTCTGAGCGTAACTGCTCTGACCCTTTTGATTTGTCCGGGTTTTAAGGTAAAACCAAGCTTGTCATGATCTTTGGTAGCTTGACGTAGAACGTAATCAAGGACGGTTATAAAGATGTAGGGTGCCAGAGTGTCTGGTTGCAGCACACCAGCTAGGTGCTCGAACACTGCTGTTTCCCTGTCTGGTGATACAACTTTCGCCATGGTCTCGGTATAGCTGGACTCTGTTGCTCTCAGTAGACGGTCTGGCACTCCGTAAGCTTTCAGAGTCTTCAACATTTAAATGCATTTAAGAATTCTCCGCAGAATTACTCTCTGTTTATCACTATACGGTGCAAACAACTTTACAATCTTCTTTTTCTTCCTTCTCCCATACATCTATTCCTGCATTCTGGTTCCCCTCCTCCCTTATATCTAGTTTACATCCACTGGAGTCTCTCTAGGGAAACTAACTGCAAGAATATTTGTCCCACTCCAGTTCAGATGTTAATAGTACCGCCGGAACATGTCCCACCTTCCCTGGAAAACAGGCCAATTATCTGTAAATCTGAAGCCCTCCCTCCTGCACCATGTATTCAGCCACGTGTTTTCTGCGCTATCTTATTATTTCCAAACCCGTCTACACGTGACGCTGGTAACAATCCTGAGATTGCTATCCTGTCCTTTAACCTGGCGCCTAACTCCCTAAAGTCACCTTTCAGGACCTCGTCACTCTTCCTACCCACGTCATTGGTCTCTATATGGACCATGACATCCAACTGCTCACACGGCCTCTTGAGAATACCGAGATATCGCGGACACTGGCACCAGGGAGGCAACTGACCATCAGAGATCCTCGATCTCTTCCACAAAACCTCTTATCTGTCCCTCTAACTATCGAATTCCGTATCGCTACTGCTTTCCTCTTTTCCCTGCATCCCTTCTAAGCTGAGGGTCCAGTGTCAGTGCCAGCGACGCAACCACAGCAACTAGTCGCCGATAGGTCGTCCCCGCCCACAGTATCCAAAACGGTATACTTATTATTACTGGGAACGGCCACAGGGATTCTCTGCTCATTCTGTCTAAACCCCTTCCCTTTCCTCACAGTCATCCAGCTACCGATCTCCTGATTCTTAGGGGTGATTATCTCCATCTAACTCCTGTTTATTTCTGCCCCTGCCTCCCAAATTATCTGGTTCCTCTAGCTCCAGCTCAATCTCGGGACGAGTGGACTTACTCCCACTGTGACTGAGTGGGTTGGGACTGGTTTTCTGGAAATGCAGATAACACTCACAGATTGCTGTTCTGCTATTCTGACCCTGGCTCTGGGAAGAAGCTCTCATTGGATTTCTGCTCAGTCTTGTAGGAACAGTAACTTCGATGTTGAGAGTCCTGGATTATGGTACATTGGAAACAGGTGTTTAGATCCCCCATACAACAAGTACAAATCACAGGAACTCGCAGTTTTTCTGACAGCAGTTCCTTTTGCCCAACGTCACGGGAGTTCGCAACTTCTACTCGTCTAGCACTCTGACAGAAATCAGCCATTTTAAAAATACCACCTTATACAAGGCAAAAGACAGGAGCTCTATTACATTATCCTCTTCCTGTGATCATTCCGAACAAATATTGCCTTACATTTCTGTTAAGATAAGAAATAATATTCGATGAGATTTCGTTTTGTATGACCTTGTTCTTTCTTGGAGGAGAGAATGGTGTGGGTGTTGTTTGAGATTCAAAAAGTCATGAAGGTCAGAGATAGATCGATTACGGTTAACTTTGTCATTTGAATCTGAAGGGTAAATAATTATGCGCAAGATACAGGCAAAATGTGAAAGCAAGGCCAGGAGACACAGAGCAATTTGTGGAATCGGATCCCAAATGGTGTGGGTGGGGGGGGGGTGGTCTCTAGAGGAAACCTGGAAAGCACTTCCACAGAGTTCTGTATGTAAGGTCTGATTAGTTCGGAGATTTGACGATATTAGCTAAAGGTACACAATTCCAGAAGAGGTCGCTCTGCTGGATCTGTAGAAACAAAAGTTTGGACAAAATTGAAGCGTTGTGTACAGTCTGGTCCATTACACCAACCGGACATACAGACACACCGATATTAAAAATAGGTCTCCCATCCGCTACGCAAGCGCAATTCTACTTTCAATATATGCCATAGACTCATAATAATCCCAACTCCATATCCCTATATAACTGCGGGATATCAAATACCTTATACCTTTATTATCAAATACCTGCACACCGCTCTCTGACGAATATTCAAATCTACGCTCACGTCTCTCCTTTCCGGGAAAAAAATCTAAGGTCAGAGGATGATTACGAAACCGACGTGATGCACGCATCACGGGGATTAATGACAACAGTCATTGCGCATTTATAGAATCAGTATTACATGAAGGAGACTTGGCTTCACACTGTACCTCTTTATGATCCTACACCTGATCATGCTTCTTTCTCCGCAGATGTTATACTTTATTCTGCATTGCGTTATTGCTTTTAACTTTTACGACAACAAATAACTGATCATTATTGCATCGTATGAAAATCTTTTTTTTTTTCAGTGCATCTCTGTACATGTGCCAAAAACAACGGACCTGAATACAACAGAGTAATTAATAATCAAATGTGTGCTTGAACATTGCGTGCCGGTTTTCTATTTCGGACTGAATAAATCTTGAAGTATTAATCTAACATAATCAGCATCGTCCAAACTGTCACTGCGTATCATGCATTAAAGTATCACCTTGAGGTAGTTTAACATTGTCGTGCAAAATTTACTCCGAATAAAAAAAAATGAGTTAAAGGAGTGGACGTCGTCGTTAGATTTCGATGGACAACCGAAGAGAGGGTGTGTCTACTGTAATCCAGTTAAGCTGCGAAATGAGACAGTTCTGAGTTAATGCCCAAGAATGTTGATGTATTCGAGTTCAATCGAATCAATATTCATCAGACAAAATGGTGTTGAATTAAAGTGTTTATTCAAGTGACTGTAATTAATGAAGATAGTCAGTGGTATAAGCGTCTCTCTGGAGACAGAACCTCTGTAAAAATCAGAACCTTTTGGAATGCATCAGCTCAGATTCCCTGCCGGAGCTGTGAGTTCACGACCAACAGAAGTCACGGATGCCCTCTGCAATGGCGTATCCAATCATCTGGCGGATACGAGATGTTTATTATCCTTTTGTTTCAACCTTTGGAATTCTCGGTAAGTCACCGTGTGTGTTGCCGCTGGTGGGCATTGGATTCAATTCCAATGGTATTATTGCTTCTATGGCTGGTTTCCACGACCACATCTCTAATCCTAGTATCTGCATGGGCAGGCAGGGTTATTCTGAGATCTGGATTTTTAAAAAAATTACCATATCACCTCAGGTATTCTGTGATGTTTTGTCAAACCGCGCGGTGTCGGTTGGAATCAGTCACTGTTCTGTTGTAAAGTCAGTGAGGTGGCAATTGCTGAAATAGGAAACAAGCATGGGAATGCTGGAAGCCCTAAGCCCCAAGCAACTTGTATGGAGATAGAATCCAGTTAACACTCGTGTAGGGGCTTTTCTGCGAATAGTTCTGAACGAAGACACTTTAAGTTTCGTTTCCCAATATTTTGTTTTATCTGAATGTTTGTTTCAGCATTTCCTGTTTTTCTTCCGTCCTCCGCTGACATGAAGCACAATGTAAGGTGATGATTGTCTAACGGATGAATAGCGATATCAGCGTCCGTATTTATACATTTCATCCGTAGGAGACGTGGAAGGCGCCAGTAGGAAATTTTCCATCCAGTCTTGTACCTGAGAAGGTAGTTAACCAGGTTGAATTTTCTTCTGCCACTTCAGATTTACATTATGAGTAAGCAATACATATTCAGACTATATTAAGTTAATTTCATTGTGTAAACAGCTTCTCTGTCTCCGTCAGCTTTGCGTCCTCTCTTGACCCATCCCGCAGTAAATGCGACAATAACGTGGAAATATCACAGGATCCTGTCAATTCGCTGCATTGGCTTATCTTCAGTATCTTCTCAACTTAGTGTTCCCTCTCTCTCTTCCAGCGAACTTGGTAGCGATTGTTATCCTGTCCCGGAGAAAGTGCGGTCTTTCCAAATGTGTCACTCTCTACATGATGGGAATGGCAGCGGCCGATCTCCTGGTCGTTATTTCCGATCCGCTGCTGACATGGAGAGCTTGGCTTTATTTTCCCCCATCATTACTGGACATCACTCCTGTGTGCAGCCTCATTGGATGGTTGGTTTATGCGAGCACTGCAACTTCTGTCTGGCTGACTGTCGCTTTCACCGTCGATCGGTTTGTGGCTATATGCAGTGAGCAGCTAAAAATAAACTATTGCACCGAGCGAACGGCGGCTGTGATTATCGGGGCAGTCAGTGTGCTGGCGTGTTTGGAGTGTATCCCCTGGGGCTGTGTATACGAGCCAATTGTAATAATTGACGGTGTTCCCTGGCATTGCGTTTATATGCCGAGCTTCCAAAACTCTTCAGCTTGGGCGGCATTTGAGATAGTTCACCGTATGTTAACCCCTTGTGTCCCGTTCTTTCTGATTTTACTGTTCAATATTCTGACTGTCAGGCGGATTCTCGCGGCCAGTCGAGCCCGCAGGGGGCTCCGGGGACAAAAGAGAGGAGAGAATGACAAGGATCGGGAGATGGAGAACCGACGCAAATCCATCGTTTTGCTCTTCAGCATTACCGGTAATTTCATATTGTTGTGGGTAACACAGGTGGTATTTTATATCTATCAACGGATTTCAATGAGTGCTTTTTATCATCCTGTAACGGATCCCAGTTATACAACAGAAGAGGCATCGGCAATGATGCAGCAATTCAGTTCCTGCACGAACACATGCATTTACGCCCTGACGCAGAGCAAATTCCGAGAGGAACTGAAGAAAGTGGTGAAATACCCAATACATATAGTGGGACTGTGGAAGTAAATGCTGCAAGGTGTTAGAATTCGCCTGTCTCCATGATCCTGATGCTGCACCCCCTGCCCCACTTGTGGGAAAAATGAAAACAAAGTGATGAACAGAGATACAAAACG
>NW_026781328.1:382500-388814 GCF_030144855.1 Hypanus sabinus
CATATTTTTAAGGTGCTTGGAAGTACGTATAGAGGAGATGTCAGTGGTAAGTTTTATTTTATACAGGGAATAGTGAGTGCGTGGAATGGGTTGCGGTAGGCGGTGGTGGAGTCTGATACAATCGGGTCTTTTAAGAGACTCCTGGAATTCTGGCCTCCTGGAGCGTAGCAAAATAGAGGGCTATGGGTACGCCTAGGTAGTTCTGAGGTAAGGACATGTTGGGCACGGTTTTGTAGGCTGAAGGCCACGCTGAGTGGAAGATCTGATGTTGCTGCACCAAATGTTGTAATCAGAAACGGAAGGTTAACTGTGCAGAAGGTATTCCCTTGAAATAATTACTGCAAGGTACTTTGTCCCTTCAGGAACACCTGCCCTTGTTAGCGGTATTTTCCTCCATTCTAATGCATTTTATTCCATTCCTGTAGAAATATTATTGACCCGCACCGATGATTCACTTTTATCACCAAACCAACGCATCACAGTTGGAAAATCGTTGCCTTTTCGTCATCTTTCAGTTTGCAGTTAATGTTATCCCTTTTGAACAAGGATTGAGCTCACAGTCAAACACAAAGGCTGCTATTAATAAACTAATAATTTCAGGACATTTTTGAATCACAATCGGATAATACAATCCGTTTTCGTCAACGTCTTCGGTAAATCACAGAGTTCACAGTCAGATAGAAATACAATAAAACTGTAAGAACATGACATTTTATAATTGTTGAATTCCAATCGTAGACAGAAATTTGATACAGACAACGTGTGGACGTGGATGGTCAGAGGAGGGCTCGTGACTGAGAGATAATTTTAATGGAGATATGGGTCCAATTATGATCGCGCTCCCCATGTGGAGGAAAATTTAGATGGTATTCAAGGCATAATTCCAAAGCTGAAGCGATGACGCCGAGATTACGTTGTTGACAGTAGGATGAATATTGTTTAAAAGGCATAGAGAATGAGAGGCCAGAGTGATGACCTTATTGTACGATCACATTGATATCTCACATACTTTGATTTTATTCATTAATATAAGGATTTATGGAAATACAATACAACAAAGACTAAGTTCCACATTTCCTAAATTTTATTTCTTGCTACTTTAACTTCAGCTCGTCTGGAACAAAGGCTATGTTTGCAGTTGTACTTTTTTTTTTTGTTAATGCGCGGCTCACACCCGTACAATTTACAGGGAACAATTAAATGAAGTTGCACATTATTGTACTGGGTACGCAGTGATCACATACATCATGCCAGTTACACATTTGTTAGGCAGTAACCTTGGGATTAATGATGTACCTGCACTGTTCCTGACATTTTTATTTGGGTTGTAATGAAAACGCAGATAACAAGTGAAAGTGATCATGTACTATACAGGATTACTGGATCAAGTTTATTGGGACCTTTGAAATTGTTGGAGTCAAGTTTAATATTATATAACGATATACCTGTATACCGTCACACGAGGCAACCTTCCACCGAATCAGGCTGTATATCACTGCAGCATAGAGAACACATATAATTCACAATAACTTATGTGATTGTAGGTAAGTGCAGCAATCACACGGGATATTTGCTAAATGTTAAACTCGCTTGCAATGAGACACAGAAGGCAATGCCATTATTGTGTTGGATTAGGAATTCCTTCGTCACAGTGGTCAACAGTAAACGGCTAGAAAACCGTCAAAACCCATATTGCTTTTGCCAGACGAATTCCCTTAAACTTTGTCCATTCCCCCAATCTGTTCTGAGGTAAATTATCTGCTTTCACAACGCTGTCTATTCCTCCACCCAGTATAATTTTGTCAGCAAACTTTTGCATAATGCCTGTAGTTCTAATATCCACATCATTGATATATATCGGGAAACAGATTGGTCCCAATATCTACATCTGTGTAACATCACTGTCCTCCGGCAACCATTTAGATGCACCCTTTATGCGGACTCTTTGCCTCTTGCCAGTCAGCCAATGTTCCATCCATTCTTGTATATTTCTATGACGACAACTGTTTCTTGTCTTGTTAAGCAAAGTCATGTTGTTACCTTATCAAAGTCCTTCTGAAAATCCAAATTACAAACAAAATAAAGCACATGCAGTGGTCCTCTTCTGTCTATCCTGCCTGTTATTTCCTTCAAAAATTCAAAGTTTCGTCAGCCAGTTATTTCCCTTTTAAAAAGCCAGTGCAGTCTTTACCCTATTATATTATTTGCATCCACGTGCCCCGAAATTATACCGTTTACAACGGACTCCAGCATCTTCCCAACAACTGAAATCAGACGAATTGGCGAATCACCTCTCCCACTCCCTTCACAAAGTGTGGAGTAATTTTGTTAATTGCCATTCCTTAGGAAAATTTTCAAAATTGGTAATACTTCAAAACTCTGCTATTATCTCCACAACCGTTTCAGTTAGATTTCTCATAACACAGTCCATATGTTTCAAGTGACGTATCTAACTTCAGAAGTCCAACTTCCCAAGTGCCTTCTCTTTGATAACAACAGGTCCTTCTAAACGCCAGTTACGGGCATTCTGCTGTTTCCGAGGTAAAGCACGTATAGGTTCATCCGCAATTTCATTGTTCCCGTTACTACCTCTCCAGTGTCATTTCGCTGCGGTCAGATAAGCATTCCTGCCTCTCCTTAACTCCTTATATATCTGAAAGAAATTCAAATCCCTTTTATATTATTGTGTAGCTTATCTGGATATTACATTTTTTCTCCCCATTTGGCTTTTTAAATCTACTGTTTTTTGAACTTTACCATTCCTCTAACTTCCCTCTAATTGATGCTATATTATATGTTTTCTGCTTTGTTTTTATACTGCCTTTGAATTCGTTTTTATTCCAAGGATGGGGACACCTTACCGAATACTCCTTTGGGACGTCTCTGTCCTGCAAAACTGCCCTCAGGAACTCCTGCAATTGCTGTTCTACCGTCATTTATACTAGTGTCTCCACCCAGAAAGCTTAATTCAGAACCCATCTGATGCCTCTGCAATTTATTTTCCAGCACGCTACATCTGTCGTTATCTACCCACTCTCAAACTGCACAGTTAATTTTATCTTATCACGATCACTACCACCCAAGACTTCTTTTACCACACGCTCCCTAAACAAATCTGGTTCAATATAACACCCAATCCCGAATAACCCTTCCCATTGCGTTCAACCAAAACCTGTTCAGAAAATCCATCTCTTTGGCACCTGCAACGTTCCTTTCGGTATCCAGTACCAAGCAGATTTACCCAGTCTATCTGCATATTTAAGTCCCTCATGACTGTCGGATCCTTGCCCTCAGCTGTATTCTGTTGCAGTTTATATCTCACATCTTGGCTGTTGCTACTCTTTCACATATTAGGTTTTTTATTCACTTAAACAACACATTGTTCATACATTACCTCGAGGAAATAACAATGTGTCCAGAATGTACTGGACCTCCCCCGTTTGCTCAAAGTGTAACACAGCCCAATGCAATGATAGTAAACATAGCGAGCATATTAAATTTACCGTAAATGCCTACATCATTAGTGATGACGTTCCAAATTTATAACACAATTTGATGCTTAATTCCTGTAGCTTACTCTTCTAGACAATCCACAGGGTTCTGTCCTGTCTCCCTTTCTCTTCACCTCGGAATTCAACTACTGCACAGAGTCTTGCCATCTTCAGAAGTTATCTGTCGATTCTACCATAGTTTGATGCATCAGTAAGGGAGATGAGGCTGAGTACAGGGCTACGGTGGGAAACATTGTCACATGGTGCGAGCAGAAACATCTGCAGCTTAATGTGAAAAAGACTAAGGAGCTGGTGGTGAACCTGAGGAGGGCCAAGGCACCGGTGACCCCAGTTTCCATCCAAGGGGTCAGTGTGGACATGGTGGAGGATTACAAATACTGGGGATATGAATTGACAATAAACTGGACTGGTCAAAGAACACTGAGGCTCCCGACAAGAAGGGTCAGTGCCGTCTCTATTTCCTGAGGAGAATGAGATCATTTAACATCTGCCGGGCGATGCTGAGGATGTTTTGCGAGTCTGTGGTGGCCAGTGTTTTCATGTTTACTGTTGTGTGCTGGGCAGCAGGCTAAGGGTAAGAGACACCAACAGAATCAACAAACTCATTTGTAAGGCCAGTGATGTTGTGGGGGTGGGACTGGACTCTCTGACGGTCGTGTCTGAAAAGAGGACGCTGTCCAAGTTGCATGCCATCTTGGACAATGACTCCCATCCACTCCATTATGTACTGGTTAGGCACAGGAGTACACTCAGCCAGAGACACATCCCAGATGTAACACTGAGCCTCAGAGGAAGTCATCCCTGCCTGTGGCCATCAAACTTTATTAACCCGCCCTCGGAGTGTCGGACAGCCTGCGCCAATAGGCTGGTCCTAGACTTATTTCCACTTGACATAATTAACTGATTAATATTTATTTATTTATGGTTTTATATTGCTATATTTCTGCACTGTTCTTGGATGGTGGCGCTGAAACGAAACCCAGTTTCCCTCAGGATCAATAAGGTATGTCTGTCTGCCTAGTTAGTGCCCTCATTATTCACACTTTCATTCCCCGTTGAAATACTTTTCTCCTTAGAACAATAGAACATTATAGCACAGTTCAGGATCTTCAGCCCACCATGTGCCGGACTATATAATTCTTAAAGAATTACTAAATCCACACTACTCCATAGCCATCTATTTTTCTTTCATCCATGTGCCTGTCCAAGAGGCTCTTAAATACCCCTAATGTTATTGCCTCCAACACCACTCCTGGAAAGTCATTCCAGGTACTCACAACCCTCTGTATGATAAACTCACCCCTGATATCTTCCCTCTCTTAATTTTGTACATATTCCCTTCGAATGCAAGTGATCAAAAACGATGATAAATTGTACGAGACTTTCGGCCCATGTATTCGGTAATCAACTGCTGTATGGAAAACTATAAATACCATCAGTGTATGTGACGGCAGATGCTTTGGTGGTGCATGTTGTTACTTATAAACAAAGAGAATGCCTCACTCCTGGGATGAGGGCAGGTATTTGCAATTGAATATTTTACGACGATGTTCTGAGTTGGTCTTATTTAATATGTCATAAATGCGGACCTGTCATCTGGGCATTGTGTAAGGAGAGGTCAGCAAGTGTATATTTGTGGTTGGGGGCGCCTCTCATAGGCAGGGGAAGCAACATTATTGAAGTGCATTGCTAGGTCCACTGCAACGTGGAACAGCAATGTCTCTGTTCGGGTCCCTTAACGCTTTAAAACTGGAAAGTATAGAGTAAATGAATTAAAATATAAATTTTGGAATGCATTTGAATGATACCCAGTCCATGATACCCAGTGACATCATCATAGTGCTCAGTGTCGAATTGCAGAAGCAGCAACATTGAGCCAGGGTTATGAATGACTTACGCAGCATGGTCAATACTGTTATTTTCATCTCTGCTCAGTGATCATTGTGGAAAAGTACCTATAACAACACAGTGCTGGCTTAAGTCGTTGTCGAGGCATAGACTAATCTATTTATTGACACAACGTGTCTCAATGACAGTCGAATATATGCCGATGAAGTCTGCCAGTCTCCAGAGTTGTTTTTCTTGTAATGTATACATCGGTTATAAACCTCAAACCCGCTAATAACACAGCAGGACGTCACATTGATGGAGAGCTTGGGCTTATCCAATAGGAAATGGCTCACACCCTCTCCTTCGACAAATCTTCCTTTGCTCGGTTCCTTGCAAAGTACAAGCTTTCACAAACATTTTCGAGCCAGTGTTATAGGAATTGTGCTTTACTTGCAAAGTCTGGGTTCCCTTCGCACATGCGTTGTTCAGCAGTCCATTTTGTTCAAGGACAACTTTCCTCGGTAAGTTAAACAAATTTATTTTCTACTTTTCTCCTGATAGTTTCTGCCCATAATGTAACATGGTAGTAAATGGAAAAATATTGATACTTTGATGATGAACATTGTGATGTATTGTACTTCGACAACGATACTTTTTTTACGAAAAATATCAGAAATAATATTTTTATCGTTTCATTTTCAGTTTGCAAAAGTCAGCAACAAGGTGATTTCTGTCAGCCTGTAAGTGCCGAAACGCAACGGGTTAATGGCATCACTTTTTGTTGTAACTAATCTCCAGTGGGATTTCCCGTATATATGCTTCCTACAGTTGTCTGCACCCTGCACAAAAAAATAAATAGATAAAATAATGCACTGGTATTCGTCGTATTCGTCACAGCGTGTTCATTCTGTCAATCGTCTGTGTAGTTTTTTGTAACATAGTTTTTGAAGTGCGAAGTGTAAACCCCGGGAT
>NW_026781329.1:300000-388357 GCF_030144855.1 Hypanus sabinus
ACCTCGGAGACTTGGACACGGACTGGAACCTCCCGGAGACTGGAACACGGACTGGAACCTCCTCAGAGACTTGGACACCGACTGGAAACACCTCGGAGACTTGGACACGGACTGGAACCTCCTCAGAGACTTGGACACGGACTGGAACCTCCTCGGAGACTTGGACTCGGACTGGAATATCCTCGGAGACTTGGAAACGGACTGGAAACTCCTCGGAGACTTGGACACGGACTGGATACACCTCGGAGACTTGCAGTCGGACTGGATACACCTCGGAGACTTGGACACGGACTGGAAACACCTCGGAGACTTGGACACGGAATGGAAACACCTCGGAGACTTGGACACCGACTGGAAACTCCTCGGAGACTTGGACACCGACTGGAAACACCTCGGAGACTTGGACACTGAATGGATATACCTCGGAGACTTGGACACGGACTGGAAACACCTCGGAGACTTGGACACGGAATGGAAACACCTCGGAGACTTGGACACCGATTGGAAACTCCTCGGAGACTTGGACACCGACTGGAAACACCTCGGAGACTTGGACACCGACTGGAAACACCTCTGAGACTTGGACACGAACTGGAACCACCTCGGAGACTTGGACACCGACTGGAAACACCTCGGATACCTGGACACGGACTGGAAACACCTCGGAGACCTGGACACGGACTGGAAACACCTCGGAGACTTGGACACGGACTGGAAACACCTCGGAGACTTGGACACCGACTGGAAACACCTCGGAGACTTGGACACCGACTGGAAACACCTCGGAGACTTGGACACGGACTGGAAACACCTCGGAGACTTTGACACGGACTGGAAACACCTCGGAGACTTGGACACGGACTGGAACCTCCTCGGTGACTTGGACTCGGACTGGAAACACCTCGGAGACTTGGACACGGACTGGAAACACCTCGGAGACTTGGACACGGACTGGAACCTCCTCGGTGACTTGGACACGGACTGGAAACACCTCGGAGAGTTGGACACGGACTGGAAACACCTCGGAGACTTAGACACGGACTGGAAACTCCTCGGAGACTTTGACACGGACTGGAAACACCTCGGAGACTTAGACACGGACTGGAAACTCCTCCGAGACTTTGACACGGACTGGAAACACCTCGGAGACTTGGACACGGACTGGAAACACCTCGAAGACTTAGACACGGACTGGAAACTCCTCGGAGACTTTGACACGGACTGGAAACAACTCGGAGACTTGGACACGGACTGGAAACACCTCGGAGACTTAGAGACGGACTGGAAACTCCTCGGAGAATTTGACACGGACTGGAAACACCTCGAAGACTTGGACACGGAATGGAAACACCTCGGAGACTTGGACACCGACTGGAAACTCCTCGGAGACTTGGACACGGACTGAAATCTCCTCGGAGACTTGGACACGGACTGTAATCCTCCTCGGAGAAGTGGACACGGACTGGAACCTCTTCGGAGACTTGGACACGGACTGGAACCTCCTCGGAGACTTGGACACGGACTGTAAACCTCCTCGGAGAAGTGGACACGGACTGGAAACACCTCGGAGACTTGGACACGGACTGGAACCTCCTCGGAGACTTGGACTCGGACTGGAAACTCCGGAGACTTGGACACGGAATGGAACCTCCCGGAGACGGACACGGACTGGATACACCTCGCAGACTTGGAGTCGGACTGGATACACCTCGGAGACTTGGACACGGACTGGAAACACCTCGAAGACTTGGACACGGAATGGAAACACCTCGGAGACTTGGACACCGACTGGAAACTCCTCGGAGACTTGGACACCGACTGGAAACACCTCGGAGACTTGGACACGGAATGGATATACCTCGGAGACTTGGACACGGACTGGAAACACCTCGGAGACTTGGACACGGAATGGAAACACCTCGGAGACTTGGACACCGACTGGAAACTCCTCGGAGACTTGGACACCGACTGGAAACACCTCGGAGACTTGGACACCGACTGGAAACACCTCGGAGACTTGGACACGGACTGGAATCACCTCGGAGACTTGGACACGGACTGGAAACACCTCGGAGACTTGGACACCGACTGGAAACACCTCGGAGACTTGGACACGGACTGGAAACACCTCGGAGACTTGGACACGGAATGGAAACACCTCGGACACTTGGACACGGACTGTAAACACATCGGAGACTCGGACACGGACTGGAAACTCCTCGGAGAATTTGACACGGACTGGAACCTCTTCGGAGACTTGGACACGGACTGAAATCTCCTCGGAGACTTGGACACGGACTGTAATCCTCCTCGGAGAAGTGGACACGGACTGGAACCTCTTCGGAGACTTGGACACGGACTGGAACCTCCTCGGAGACTTGGACACGGACTGTAAACCTCCTCGGAGAAGTGGACACGGACTGGAAACACCTCGGAGACTTGGACACGGACTGGAACCTCCTCGGAGACTTGTACTCGGACTGGAACCTCCCGGAGACTTGGACACGGAATGGAACCTCCCGGAGACGGACACGGACTGGATACACCTCGCAGACTTGGAGTCGGACTGGATACACCTCGGAGACGTGGACACGGACTGGAAACACCTCGAAGACTTGGACACGGAATGGAAACACCTCGGAGACTTGGACACCGACTGGAAACTCCTCGGAGACTTGGACACCGACTGGAAACACCTCGGAGACTTGGACACGGAATGGATATACCTCGGAGACTTGGACACGGACTGGAAACACCTCGGAGACTTGGACACGGAATGGAAACACCTCGGAGACTTGGACACCGACTGGAAACTCCTCGGAGACTTGGACACCGACTGGAAACACCTCGGAGACTTGGACACCGACTGGAAACACCTCGGAGACTTGGACACGGACTGGAATCACCTCGGAGACTTGGACACGGACTGGAAAAACCTCGGAGACTTGGACACCGACTGGAAACACCTCGGAGACTTGGACACGGACTGGAAACACCTCGGAGACTTGGACACGGAATGGAAACACCTCGGACACTTGGACACGGACTGTAAACACCTCGGAGAATCGGACACGGACTGGAAACTCCTCGGAGAATTTGACACGGACTGGAACCTCTTCGGAGACTTGGACACGGACTGGAATCTCCTCGGAGACTTGGACACGGACTGTAAACCTCCTCGGAGAAGTGGACACGGACTGGAACCTCTTCGGAGACTTGGACACGTACTGGAACCTCCTCGGAGACTTGGACACGGACTGTAAACCTCCTCGGAGAAGTGGACACGGACTGGAAACACCTCGGAGACTTGGACACGGACTGGAAGCTCCTCGGAGACTTGGACTCGGACTGGAACCTCCCGGAGACTTGGACACCGACTGGAAACACCTCGGAGACTTGGACACCGACTGGAAACACCTCGGAGACTTGGACACGGACTGGAATCACCTCGGAGACTTGGACACGGACTGGAAACACCTCGGAGACTTGGACACCGACTGGAAACACCTCGGAGACTTGGACACGGACTGGAAACACCTCGGAGACTTGGACACGGAATGGAAACACCTCGGACACTTGGACACGGACTGTAAACACCTCGGAGACTCGGACACGGACTGGAAACTCCTCGGAGAATTTGACACGGACTGGAACCTCTTCGGAGACTTGGACACGGACTGGAATCTCCTCGGAGACTTGGACACGGACTGTAAACCTCCTCGGAGAAGTGGACACGGACTGGAACCTCTTCGGAGACTTGGACACGGACTGGAACCTCCTCGGAGACTTGGACACGGACTGTAAACCTCCTCGGAGAAGTGGACACGGACTGGAAACACCTCGGAGACTTGGACACGGACTGGAAGCTCCTCGGAGACTTGGACTCGGACTGGAACCTCCCGGAGACTTGGACACGGAATGGAAACTCCTCGGAGACTTGGACAAACACTGGAAACACCTCGGAGACTCGGACACGGACTGGAACCTCCCGGAGACTTGGACACGGACTGGATACACCTCGAAGACTTGGAGTCGGACTGGATACACCTCGGAGACTTGGACACGGACTGGAAACACCTCGGAGACTTGGACACGGAATGGAAACACCTCGGAGACTTGGACACCGACTGGAAACTCCTCGGAGACTTGGACACCGACTGGAAACACCTCGGAGACTTGGACACGGAATGGATATACCTCGGAGACTTGGACACGGACTGGAATCACCTCGGAGACTTGGACACGGAATGGAAACACCTCGGAGACTTGGACACGGACTGGAAACACCTCGGAGACTTGGATACGGACTGGAAAGACCTCGGAGACATGGACATGGACTGGAACCTCCTCGGAGACTTTGACACGGACTGGAAACACCTCGGAGACTTAGACACGGACTGGAAACTCCTCCGAGACTTTGACACGGACTGGAAACACCTCGGAGACTTGGACACGGACTGGAACCTCCCGGAGACTGGAACACGGACTGGAACCTCCTCAGAGACTTGGACACCGACTGGAAACACCTCGGAGACTTGGACACGGACTGGAACCTCCTCAGAGACTTGGACACGGACTGGAACCTCCTCGGAGACTTGGACTCGGACTGGAATATCCTCGGAGACTTGGACTCGGACTGGAATATCCTCGGAGACTTGGACACGGACTGGAAACTCCTCGGAGACTTGGACACGGACTGGATACACCTCGGAGACTTGGAGTCGGACTGGATACACCTCGGAGACTTGGACACGGAATGGAAACACCTCGGAGACTTGGACACCGACTGGAAACTCCTCGGAGACTTGGACACCGACTGGAAACACCTCGGAGACTTGGACACGGGCTGGAACCTCCCGGAGACTGGAACACGGTCTGGAACCTCCTCAGAGACTTGGACACCGACTGGAAACACCTCGGAGACTTGGACACGGACTGGAACCTCCTCAGAGACTTGGACACGGACTGGAACCTCCTCGGAGACTTGGACTCGGACTGGAATATCCTCGGAGACTTGGACACGGACTGGAAACTCCTCGGAGACTTGGACACGGACTGGATACACCTCGGAGACTTGGAGTCGGACTGGATACACCTCGGAGACTTGGACACGGAATGGAAACACCTCGGAGACTTGGACACCGACTGGAAACTCCTCGGAGACTTGGACACCGACTGGAAACACCTCGGAGACTTGGACACGGAATGGAAACACCTCGGAGACTTGGACACCGACTGGAAACACCTCGGAGGCTTGGACACCGACTGGAAACACCTCGGAGACTTGGACACGGACTGGAAACACCTCGGAGACTTTGACACGGACTGGAAACACCTCGGAGACTTGGACACGGACTGGAACCTCCTCGGTGACTTGGACACGGACTGGAAACACCTCGGAGACTTGGACACGGACTGGAAACACCTCGGAGACTTGGACACGGACTGGAACCTCCTCGGTGACTTGGACACGGACTGGAAACACCTCGGAGAGTTGGACACGGACTGGAAACACCTCGGAGACTTAGACACGGACTGGAAACTCCTCGGAGACTTTGACACGGACTGGAAACACCTCGGAGACTTAGACACGGACTGGAAACTCCTCCGAGACTTTGACACGGACTGGAAACACCTCGGAGACTTGGACACGGACTGGAAACACCTCGGAGACTTAGACACGGACTGGAAACTCCTCGGAGACTTTGACACGGACTGGAAACAACTCGGAGACTTGGACACGGACTGGAAACACCTCGGAGACTTAGTGACGGACTGGAAACTCCTCGGAGAATTTGACACGGACTGGAACCTCTTTGGAGACTTGGACACGGACTGGAATCTCCTCGGAGACTTGGACACGGACTGTAAACCTCCTCGGAGAAGTGGACACGGACTGGAACCTCTTCGGAGACTTGGACACGGACTGGAACCCTCCTCGGAGACTTGGACACGGACTGTAAACCTCCTCGGAGAAGTGGACACGGACTGGAAACACCTCGGAGACTTGGACACGGACTGGAACCTCCTCGGAGACTTGGACTCGGACTGGAACCTCCCGGAGACTTGGACACGGAACGGAAACTCCTCGGAGACTTGGACACGGACTGGAAACACCTCGGAGACTTGGAGTCGGACTGGATACACCTCGGAGACTTGGACACGGACTGGAAACACCTCGGAGACTTGGACACGGAATGGAAACACCTCGGAGACTTGGACACCGACTGGAAACTCCTCGGAGACTTGGACACCGACTGGAAACACCTCGGAGACTTGGACACGGAATGGATATACCTCGGACACTTGGACACGGACTGGAAACACCTCGGAGACTTGGACACGGAATGGAAACACCTCGGAGACTTGGACACCGACTGGAAACTCCTCGGAGACTTGGACACCGACTGGAAACACCTCGGAGACTTGGACACCAACTGGAAACACCTCGGAGACTTGGACACTGACTGGAATCACCTCGGTGACTTGGACACGGACTGGAAACACCTCGGAGACTTGGACACCGACTGGAAACACCTCGGAGACTTGGACACGGACTGGAAACACCTCGGAGACTTGGACACGGAATGGAAACACCTCGGACACTTGGACACGGACTGTAAACACCTCGGAGACTCGGACACGGACTGGAAACACCTCGGAGACTTGGACACGGAATGGAAACACCTCGGACACTTGGACACGGACTGTAAACACCTCGGAGACTCGGACACGGACTGGAACCTCCTCAGAGACTTGGACACGGACTGGAACCTCCTCGGAGACTTGGACACGGACTGGAACCTCCTCAGAGACTTGGACACGGACTGGAACCTCCTCGGAGACTTGGACACGGACGGGAACCTCCTCAGAGACTTGGACACGGACTGGAACCTCTTCAGAGACTTGGACACGGACTGGACTCACCTCGGAGACTTGTGCACGGACTGGAAACACCTCGTAGACATGGACACGGACTGGACTCACCTTGGAGACTTGGACACGGACTGGAACCTCCTCGGAGACTTGGACACGGACTGGACTCACCTTGGAGACTTGGACACGGACTGGAACCTCCTCAGAGACTTGGACACGGACTGGAACCTCCTCGGAGACTTGGACACGGACTGGACCCTCCTCGGAGACTTGGACACGGACTGGAAACACATCGGAGACTCGGACACGGACTGGAACCTCCTCGGAGACATGGACACGGACTGGAAACTCCTCGGAGACTTGGACCCGGACTGGAAACACATCGGAGACTCGGACACGGACTGGAACCTCCTCGGAGACATGGACACGGACTGGAAACACCTCGGAGACTTGGACCCGGACTGGAAACACCTCGAGAGACTTGGACACGGACTGGACTCACCTCGGAGACTTGGACACGGACTGGAACCTCCTCGGAGACTTGAACACGGACTGGAAACTCCTCGGAGACTTGGACACGGAATGGAAACACCTCGGAGTCATGGACACCGACTGGAAACTCCTCGGAGACTTGGACACCGACTGGAAACACCTCGGAGACTTGGACACGGAATGGATATACCTCGGAGAGTTGGACACGGACTGGAAACACCTCGGAGACTTGGACACGGAATGGAAACACCTCGGAGACTTGGACTCCGACTGGAAACTCCTCGGAGACTTGGACACCGACTGGAAACACCTCGGAGACTTGGACACCGACTGGAAACACCTCGGAGACTTGGACACGGACTGGAAACACCTCGGAGACTTGGACACCGACTGGAAACACCTCGGAGACTTGGACACCGACTGGAAACACCTCGGAGACTTGGACACGGACTGGAAACACCTCGGAGACTTGGACACGGACTGGAAACACCTCGGAGACTTGGACACCGACTGGAAACATCTCGGAGACTTGGACACGGAGTGGAAACACCTCGGAGACTTGGACACGGACTGGAATCTCCTCGGAGACTTGGACACGGACTTTAAACACCTCGGAGACTCGGACACGGACTGGAAACACCTCGGAGACTCGGACACGGACTGGAAACACCTCGGAGACTCGGACACGGACTGGAACCTCCCGGAGACTTGGACACGGACTGGATACACCTCGCAGACTTGGAGTCGGACTGGATACACCTCGGAGACTTGGACACGGACTGGAAACACCTCGGAGACTTGGACACGGAATGGAAACACCTCGGAGACTTGGACACCGACTGGAAACTCCTCGGAGACTTGGACACCGACTGGAAACACCTCGGAGACTTGGACACGGAATGGATATACCTCGGAGACTTGGACACGGACTGGAAACACCTCGGAGACTTGGACACGGAATGGAAACACCTCGGAGACTTGGACACCGACTGGAAACTCCTCGGAGACTTGGACACCGACTGGAAACACCTCGGAGACTTGGACACCGACTGGAAACACCTCGGAGACTTGGACACGGACTGGAATCACCTCGGAGACTTGGACACGGACTGGAAACACCTCGGAGACTTGGACACGGACTGGAAACACCTCGGAGACTTGGACACGGACTGGAAACTCCTCCGAGACTTTGACACGGACTGGAAACACCTCGGAGACTTGGACACGGACTGGAAACACCTCGGAGACTTAGACACGGACTGGAAACTCCTCGGAGACTTTGACACGGACTGGAAACAACTCGGAGACTTGGACACGGACTGGAAACACCTCGGAGACTTAGAGACGGACTGGAACCTCCTCAGAGACTTCGACACGGACTGGAACCTCCTCGGAGACTTGGACTCGGACTGGAATATCCTCGGAGACTTGGACACGGACTGGAAACTCCTCGGAGACTTGGACACGGACTGGATACACCTCGGAGACTTGGAGTCGGACTGGATACACCTCGGAGACTTGGACACGGACTGGAAACACCTCGGGGACACGGAATGGAAACACCTCGGAGACTTGGACACCGACTGGAAACTCCTCGGAGACTTGGACACCGACTGGAAACACCTCGGAGACTTGGACACTGAATGGATATACCTCGGAGACTTGGACACGGACTGGAAACACCTCGGAGACTTGGACACGGAATGGAAACACCTCGGAGACTTGGACACCGACTGGAAACTCCTCGGAGACTTGGACACCGACTGGAAACACCTCGGAGACTTGGACACCGACTGGAAACACCTCTGAGACTTGGACACGAACTGGAAACACCTCGGAGACTTGGACACCGACTGGAAACACCTCGGAGACTTGGACACCGACTGGAAACACCTCGGATACCTGGACACGGACTGGAAACACCTCGGAGACCTGGACACGGACTGGAAACACCTCGGAGACTTGGACACGGACTGGAAACACCTCGGAGACTTGGACACCGACTGGAAACACCTCGGAGACTTGGACACCGACTGGAAACACCTCGGAGACTTGGACACGGACTGGAAACACCTCGGAGACTTTGACACGGACTGGAAACACCTCGGAGACTTGGACACGGACTGGAACCTCCTCGGTGACTTGGACACGGACTGGAAACACCTCGGAGACTTGGACACGGACTGGAAACACCTCGGAGACTTGGACACCGACTGGAAACACCTCGGAGACTTGGACACGGACTGGAAACACCTCGGAGACTTGGACACGGACTGGAACCTCCTCGGTGACTTGGACACGGACTGGAAACACCTCGGAGAGTTGGACACGGACTGGAAACACCTCGGAGACTTAGACACGGACTGGAAACTCCTCGGAGACTTTGACACGGACTGGAAACACCTCGGAGACTTAGACACGGACTGGAAACTCCTCCGAGACTTTGACACGGACTGGAAACACCTCGGAGACTTGGACACGGACTGGAAACACCTCGGAGACTTAGACACGGACTGGAAACTCCTCGGAGACTTTGACACGGACTGGAAACAACTCGGAGACTTGGACACGGACTGGAAACACCTCGGAGACTTAGAGACGGACTGGAAACTCCTCGGAGAATCTGACACGGACTGGAACCTCTTCGGAGACTTGGACACGGACTGGAATCTCCTCGGAGACTTGGACACGGACTGTAAACCTCCTCGGAGAAGTGGACACCGACTGGATACACCTCGGAGACTTGGAGTCGGACTGGATACACCTCGGAGACTTGGACACGGACTGGAAACACCTCGGGGACACGGAATGGAAACACCTCGGAGACTTGGACACCGACTGGAAACTCCTCGGAGACTTGGACACCGACTGGAAACACCTCGGAGACTTGGACACTGAATGGATATACCTCGGAGACTTGGACACGGACTGGAAACACCTCGGAGACTTGGACACGGAATGGAAACACCTCGGAGACTTGGACACCGACTGGAAACTCCTCGGAGACTTGGACACCGACTGGAAACACCTCGGAGACTTGGACACCGACTGGAAACACCTCTGAGACTTGGACACGAACTGGAAACACCTCGGAGACTTGGACACCGACTGGAAACACCTCGGAGACTTGGACACCGACTGGAAACACCTCGGATACCTGGACACGGACTGGAAACACCTCGGAGACCTGGACACGGACTGGAAACACCTCGGAGACTTGGACACGGACTGGAAACACCTCGGAGACTTGGACACCGACTGGAAACACCTCGGAGACTTGGACACCGACTGGAAACACCTCGGAGACTTGGACACGGACTGGAAACACCTCGGAGACTTTGACACGGACTGGAAACACCTCGGAGACTTGGACACGGACTGGAACCTCCTCGGTGACTTGGACACGGACTGGAAACACCTCGGAGACTTGGACACGGACTGGAAACACCTCGGAGACTTGGACACCGACTGGAAACACCTCGGAGACTTGGACACGGACTGGAAACACCTCGGAGACTTGGACACGGACTGGAACCTCCTCGGTGACTTGGACACGGACTGGAAACACCTCGGAGACTTAGAGACGGACTGGAACCTCCTCAGAGACTTCGACACGGACTGGAACCTCCTCGGTGACTTGGACACGGACTGGAAACACCTCGGAGAGTTGGACACGGACTGGAAACACCTCGGAGACTTAGACACGGACTGGAAACTCCTCGGAGACTTTGACACGGACTGGAAACACCTCGGAGACTTAGACACGGACTGGAAACTCCTCCGAGACTTTGACACGGACTGGAAACACCTCGGAGACTTGGACACGGACTGGAAACACCTCGGAGACTTAGACACGGACTGGAAACTCCTCGGAGACTTTGACACGGACTGGAAACAACTCGGAGACTTGGACACGGACTGGAAACACCTCGGAGACTTAGTGACGGACTGGAAACTCCTCGGAGAATTTGACACGGACTGGAACCTCTTTGGAGACTTGGACACGGACTGGAATCTCCTCGGAGACTTGGACACGGACTGTAAACCTCCTCGGAGAAGTGGACACGGACTGGAACCTCTTCGGAGACTTGGACACGGACTGGAACCTCCTCGGAGACTTGGACACGGACTGTAAACCTCCTCGGAGAAGTGGACACGGACTGGAAACACCTCGGAGACTTGGACACGGACTGGAACCTCCTCGGAGACTTGGACTCGGACTGGAACCTCCCGGAGACTTGGACACGGAACGGAAACTCCTCGGAGACTTGGACACGGACTGGAAACACCTCGGAGACTTGGAGTCGGACTGGATACACCTCGGAGACTTGGACACGGACTGGAAACACCTCGGAGACTTGGACACGGAATGGAAACACCTCGGAGACTTGGACACCGACTGGAAACTCCTCGGAGACTTGGACACCGACTGG
Source organism: Hypanus sabinus (assembly GCF_030144855.1). NCBI lineage: Eukaryota > Metazoa > Chordata > Chondrichthyes > Myliobatiformes > Dasyatidae > Hypanus > Hypanus sabinus. Next base: position 311,802 of record NW_026781329.1, read on the forward strand.
AAACACCTCGGAGACTTGGACACGGAATGGATATACCTCGGACACTTGGACACGGACTGGAAACACCTCGGAGACTTGGACACGGAATGGAAACACCTCGGAGACTTGGACACCGACTGGAAACTCCTCGGAGACTTGGACACCGACTGGAAACACCTCGGAGACTTGGACACCAACTGGAAACACCTCGGAGACTTGGACACTGACTGGAATCACCTCGGTGACTTGGACACGGACTGGAAACACCTCGGAGACTTGGACACCGACTGGAAACACCTCGGAGACTTGGACACGGACTGGAAACACCTCGGAGACTTGGACACGGAATGGAAACACCTCGGACACTTGGACACGGACTGTAAACACCTCGGAGACTCGGACACGGACTGGAAACACCTCGGAGACTTGGACACGGAATGGAAACACCTCGGACACTTGGACACGGACTGTAAACACCTCGGAGACTCGGACACGGACTGGAACCTCCTCAGAGACTTGGACACGGACTGGAACCTCCTCGGAGACTTGGACACGGACTGGAACCTCCTCAGAGACTTGGACACGGACTGGAACCTCCTCGGAGACTTGGACACGGACGGGAACCTCCTCAGAGACTTGGACACGGACTGGAACCTCTTCAGAGACTTGGACACGGACTGGACTCACCTCGGAGACTTGTGCACGGACTGGAAACACCTCGTAGACATGGACACGGACTGGACTCACCTTGGAGACTTGGACACGGACTGGAACCTCCTCGGAGACTTGGACACGGACTGGACTCACCTTGGAGACTTGGACACGGACTGGAACCTCCTCAGAGACTTGGACACGGACTGGAACCTCCTCGGAGACTTGGACACGGACTGGACCCTCCTCGGAGACTTGGACACGGACTGGAAACACATCGGAGACTCGGACACGGACTGGAACCTCCTCGGAGACATGGACACGGACTGGAAACACCTCGGAGACTTGGACCCGGACTGGAAACACATCGGAGACTCGGACACGGACTGGAACCTCCTCGGAGACATGGACACGGACTGGAAACACCTCGGAGACTTGGACCCGGACTGGAAACACCTCGAGAGACTTGGACACGGACTGGACTCACCTCGGAGACTTGGACACGGACTGGAACCTCCTCGGAGACTTGAACACGGACTGGAAACTCCTCGGAGACTTGGACACGGAATGGAAACACCTCGGAGTCATGGACACCGACTGGAAACTCCTCGGAGACTTGGACACCGACTGGAAACACCTCGGAGACTTGGACACGGAATGGATATACCTCGGAGAGTTGGACACGGACTGGAAACACCTCGGAGACTTGGACACGGAATGGAAACACCTCGGAGACTTGGACTCCGACTGGAAACTCCTCGGAGACTTGGACACCGACTGGAAACACCTCGGAGACTTGGACACCGACTGGAAACACCTCGGAGACTTGGACACGGACTGGAAACACCTCGGAGACTTGGACACCGACTGGAAACACCTCGGAGACTTGGACACCGACTGGAAACACCTCGGAGACTTGGACACGGACTGGAAACACCTCGGAGACTTGGACACGGACTGGAAACACCTCGGAGACTTGGACACCGACTGGAAACATCTCGGAGACTTGGACACGGAGTGGAAACACCTCGGAGACTTGGACACGGACTGGAATCTCCTCGGAGACTTGGACACGGACTTTAAACACCTCGGAGACTCGGACACGGACTGGAAACACCTCGGAGACTCGGACACGGACTGGAAACACCTCGGAGACTCGGACACGGACTGGAACCTCCCGGAGACTTGGACACGGACTGGATACACCTCGCAGACTTGGAGTCGGACTGGATACACCTCGGAGACTTGGACACGGACTGGAAACACCTCGGAGACTTGGACACGGAATGGAAACACCTCGGAGACTTGGACACCGACTGGAAACTCCTCGGAGACTTGGACACCGACTGGAAACACCTCGGAGACTTGGACACGGAATGGATATACCTCGGAGACTTGGACACGGACTGGAAACACCTCGGAGACTTGGACACGGAATGGAAACACCTCGGAGACTTGGACACCGACTGGAAACTCCTCGGAGACTTGGACACCGACTGGAAACACCTCGGAGACTTGGACACCGACTGGAAACACCTCGGAGACTTGGACACGGACTGGAATCACCTCGGAGACTTGGACACGGACTGGAAACACCTCGGAGACTTGGACACGGACTGGAAACACCTCGGAGACTTGGACACGGACTGGAAACACCTCGGACACTTGGACACGGACTGTAAACACCTCGGAGACTCGGACACGGACTGGAAACTCCTCGGAGAATTTGACACGGAGTGGAACCTCTTCGGAGACTTGGACACGGACTGGAATCTCCTCGGAGACTTGGACACGGACTGTAAACCTCCTCGGAGAAGTGGACACGGACTGGAACCTCTTCGGAGACTTGGACACGGACTGGAACCTCCTCGGAGACTTGGACACGGACTGTAAACCTCCTCGGAGAAGTGGACACTGACTGGAAACACCTCGGAGACTTGGACACGGACTGGAAGCTCCTCGGAGACTTGGACTCGGACTGGAACCTCCCGGAGACTTGGACACGGAATGGAAACTCCTCGGAGACTTGGACAACGACTGGAAACACCTCGGAGACTCGGACACGGACTGGAACCTCCCGGAGACTTGGACACGGACTGGATACACCTCGGAGACTTGGAGTCGGAATGGATACACCTCGGAGACTTGGACACGGACTGGAAACACCTCGGAGACTTGGACACGGAATGGAAACACCTCGGAGACTTGGACACCGACTTGAAACTCCTCGGAGACTTGGACACCGACTGGAAACACCTCGGAGACTTGGACACGGAATGGATATACCTCGGAGACTTGGACACGGACTGGAAACACCTCGGAGACTTGGACACGGAATGGAAACACCTCGGAGACTTGGACACGGACTGGAAACACATCGGAGACTTGGATACTGACTGGAAAGACCTCGGAGACATGGACATGGACTGGAACCTCCTCGGAGACTTTGACACGGACTGGAAACACCTCGGAGACTTCGACACGGACTGGAAACTCCTCCGAGACTTTGACACGGACTGGAAACACCTCGGAGACTTGGACACGGACTGGAACCTCCCGGAGACTGGAACACGGAATGGAACCTCCTCAGAGACTTGGACACCGACTGGAAACACCTCGGAGACTTGGACACGGACTGGAACCTCCTCAGAGACTTCGACACGGACTGGAACCTCCTCGGAGACTTGGACTCGGACTGGAATATCCTCGGAGACTTGGACACGGACTGGAAACTCCTCGGAGACTTGGACACGGACTGGATACACCTCGGAGACTTGGAGTCGGACTGGATACACCTCGGAGACTTGGACACGGACTGGAAACACCTCGGGGACACGGAATGGAAACACCTCGGAGACTTGGACACCGACTGGAAACTCCTCGGAGACTTGGACACCGACTGGAAACACCTCGGAGACTTGGACACTGAATGGATATACCTCGGAGACTTGGACACGGACTGGAAACACCTCGGAGACTTGGACACGGAATGGAAACACCTCGGAGACTTGGACACCGACTGGAAACTCCTCGGAGACTTGGACACCGACTGGAAACACCTCGGAGACTTGGACACCGACTGGAAACACCTCGGAGACTTGGACACGAACTGGAAACACCTCGGAGACTTGGACACCGACTGGAAACACCTCGGAGACTTGGACACCGACTGGAAACACCTCGGATACCTGGACACGGACTGGAAACACCTCGGAGACCTGGACACGGACTGGAAACACCTCGGAGACTTGGACACGGACTGGAAACACCTCGGAGACTTGGACACCGACTGGAAACACCTCGGAGACTTGGACACCGACTGGAAACACCTCGGAGACTTGGACACGGACTGGAAACACCTCGGAGACTTTGACACGGACTGGAAACACCTCGGAGACTTGGACACGGACTGGAACCTCCTCGGTGACTTGGACACGGACTGGAAACACCTCGGAGACTTGGACACGGACTGGAAACACCTCGGAGACTTGGACACCGACTGGAAACACCTCGGAGACTTGGACACGGACTGGAAACACCTCGGAGACTTGGACACGGACTGGAACCTCCTCGGTGACTTGGACACGGACTGGAAACACCTCGGAGAGTTGGACACGGACTGGAAACACCTCGGAGACTTAGACACGGACTGGAAACTCCTCGGAGACTTTGACACGGACTGGAAACACCTCGGAGACTTAGACACGGACTGGAAACTCCTCCGAGACTTTGACACGGACTGGAAACACCTCGGAGACTTGGACACGGACTGGAAACACCTCGGAGACTTAGACACGGACTGGAAACTCCTCGGAGACTTTGACACGGACTGGAAACAACTCGGAGACTTGGACACGGACTGGAAACACCTCGGAGACTTAGAGACGGACTGGAACCTCCTCAGAGACTTCGACACGGACTGGAACCTCCTCGGAGACTTGGACTCGGACTGGAATATCCTCGGAGACTTGGACACGGACTGGAAACTCCTCGGAGACTTGGACACGGACTGGATACACCTCGGAGACTTGGAGTCGGACTGGATACACCTCGGAGACTTGGACACGGACTGGAAACACCTCGGGGACACGGAATGGAAACACCTCGGAGACTTGGACACCGACTGGAAACTCCTCGGAGACTTGGACACCGACTGGAAACACCTCGGAGACTTGGACACTGAATGGATATACCTCGGAGACTTGGACACGGACTGGAAACACCTCGGAGACTTGGACACGGAATGGAAACACCTCGGAGACTTGGACACCGACTGGAAACTCCTCGGAGACTTGGACACCGACTGGAAACACCTCGGAGACTTGGACACCGACTGGAAACACCTCTGAGACTTGGACACGAACTGGAAACACCTCGGAGACTTGGACACCGACTGGAAACACCTCGGAGACTTGGACACCGACTGGAAACACCTCGGATACCTGGACACGGACTGGAAACACCTCGGAGACCTGGACACGGACTGGAAACACCTCGGAGACTTGGACACGGACTGGAAACACCTCGGAGACTTGGACACCGACTGGAAACACCTCGGAGACTTGGACACCGACTGGAAACACCTCGGAGACTTGGACACGGACTGGAAACACCTCGGAGACTTTGACACGGACTGGAAACACCTCGGAGACTTGGACACGGACTGGAACCTCCTCGGTGACTTGGACACGGACTGGAAACACCTCGGAGACTTGGACACGGACTGGAAACACCTCGGAGACTTGGACACCGACTGGAAACACCTCGGAGACTTGGACACGGACTGGAAACACCTCGGAGACTTGGACACGGACTGGAACCTCCTCGGTGACTTGGACACGGACTGGAAACACCTCGGAGAGTTGGACACGGACTGGAAACACCTCGGAGACTTAGACACGGACTGGAAACTCCTCGGAGACTTTGACACGGACTGGAAACACCTCGGAGACTTAGACACGGACTGGAAACTCCTCCGAGACTTTGACACGGACTGGAAACACCTCGGAGACTTGGACACGGACTGGAAACACCTCGGAGACTTAGACACGGACTGGAAACTCCTCGGAGACTTTGACACGGACTGGAAACAACTCGGAGACTTGGACACGGACTGGAAACACCTCGGAGACTTAGAGACGGACTGGAACCTCCTCAGAGACTTCGACACGGACTGGAACCTCCTCGGAGACTTGGACTCGGACTGGAATATCCTCGGAGACTTGGACACGGACTGGAAACTCCTCGGAGACTTGGACACGGACTGGATACACCTCGGAGACTTGGAGTCGGACTGGATACACCTCGGAGACTTGGACACGGACTGGAAACACCTCGGGGACACGGAATGGAAACACCTCGGAGACTTGGACACCGACTGGAAACTCCTCGGAGACTTGGACACCGACTGGAAACACCTCGGAGACTTGGACACTGAATGGATATACCTCGGAGACTTGGACACGGACTGGAAACACCTCGGAGACTTGGACACGGAATGGAAACACCTCGGAGACTTGGACACCGACTGGAAACTCCTCGGAGACTTGGACACCGACTGGAAACACCTCGGAGACTTGGACACCGACTGGAAACACCTCTGAGACTTGGACACGAACTGGAAACACCTCGGAGACTTGGACACCGACTGGAAACACCTCGGAGACTTGGACACCGACTGGAAACACCTCGGATACCTGGACACGGACTGGAAACACCTCGGAGACCTGGACACGGACTGGAAACACCTCGGAGACTTGGACACGGACTGGAAACACCTCGGAGACTTGGACACCGACTGGAAACACCTCGGAGACTTGGACACCGACTGGAAACACCTCGGAGACTTGGACACGGACTGGAAACACCTCGGAGACTTTGACACGGACTGGAAACACCTCGGAGACTTGGACACGGACTGGAACCTCCTCGGTGACTTGGACACGGACTGGAAACACCTCGGAGACTTGGACACGGACTGGAAACACCTCGGAGACTTGGACACCGACTGGAAACACCTCGGAGACTTGGACACGGACTGGAAACACCTCGGAGACTTGGACACGGACTGGAACCTCCTCGGTGACTTGGACACGGACTGGAAACACCTCGGAGAGTTGGACACGGACTGGAAACACCTCGGAGACTTAGACACGGACTGGAAACTCCTCGGAGACTTTGACACGGACTGGAAACACCTCGGAGACTTAGACACGGACTGGAAACTCCTCCGAGACTTTGACACGGACTGGAAACACCTCGGAGACTTGGACACGGACTGGAAACACCTCGGAGACTTAGACACGGACTGGAAACTCCTCGGAGACTTTGACACGGACTGGAAACAACTCGGAGACTTGGACACGGACTGGAAACACCTCGGAGACTTAGAGACGGACTGGAAACTCCTCGGAGAATCTGACACGGACTGGAACCTCTTCGGAGACTTGGACACGGACTGGAATCTCCTCGGAGACTTGGACACGGACTGTAAACCTCCTCGGAGAAGTGGACACCGACTGGATACACCTCGGAGACTTGGAGTCGGACTGGATACACCTCGGAGACTTGGACACGGACTGGAAACACCTCGGGGACACGGAATGGAAACACCTCGGAGACTTGGACACCGACTGGAAACTCCTCGGAGACTTGGACACCGACTGGAAACACCTCGGAGACTTGGACACTGAATGGATATACCTCGGAGACTTGGACACGGACTGGAAACACCTCGGAGACTTGGACACGGAATGGAAACACCTCGGAGACTTGGACACCGACTGGAAACTCCTCGGAGACTTGGACACCGACTGGAAACACCTCGGAGACTTGGACACCGACTGGAAACACCTCTGAGACTTGGACACGAACTGGAAACACCTCGGAGACTTGGACACCGACTGGAAACACCTCGGAGACTTGGACACCGACTGGAAACACCTCGGATACCTGGACACGGACTGGAAACACCTCGGAGACCTGGACACGGACTGGAAACACCTCGGAGACTTGGACACGGACTGGAAACACCTCGGAGACTTGGACACCGACTGGAAACACCTCGGAGACTTGGACACCGACTGGAAACACCTCGGAGACTTGGACACGGACTGGAAACACCTCGGAGACTTTGACACGGACTGGAAACACCTCGGAGACTTGGACACGGACTGGAACCTCCTCGGTGACTTGGACACGGACTGGAAACACCTCGGAGACTTGGACACGGACTGGAAACACCTCGGAGACTTGGACACCGACTGGAAACACCTCGGAGACTTGGACACGGACTGGAAACACCTCGGAGACTTGGACACGGACTGGAACCTCCTCGGTGACTTGGACACGGACTGGAAACACCTCGGAGAGTTGGACACGGACTGGAAACACCTCGGAGACTTAGACACGGACTGGAAACTCCTCGGAGACTTTGACACGGACTGGAAACACCTCGGAGACTTAGACACGGACTGGAAACTCCTCCGAGACTTTGACACGGACTGGAAACACCTCGGAGACTTGGACACGGACTGGAAACACCTCGGAGACTTAGACACGGACTGGAAACTCCTCGGAGACTTTGACACGGACTGGAAACAACTCGGAGACTTGGACACGGACTGGAAACACCTCGGAGACTTAGAGACGGACTGGAACCTCCTCAGAGACTTCGACACGGACTGGAACCTCCTCGGAGACTTGGACTCGGACTGGAATATCCTCGGAGACTTGGACACGGACTGGAAACTCCTCGGAGACTTGGACACGGACTGGATACACCTCGGAGACTTGGAGTCGGACTGGATACACCTCGGAGACTTGGACACGGACTGGAAACACCTCGGGGACACGGAATGGAAACACCTCGGAGACTTGGACACCGACTGGAAACTCCTCGGAGACTTGGACACCGACTGGAAACACCTCGGAGACTTGGACACTGAATGGATATACCTCGGAGACTTGGACACGGACTGGAAACACCTCGGAGACTTGGACACGGAATGGAAACACCTCGGAGACTTGGACACCGACTGGAAACTCCTCGGAGACTTGGACACCGACTGGAAACACCTCGGAGACTTGGACACCGACTGGAAACACCTCTGAGACTTGGACACGAACTGGAAACACCTCGGAGACTTGGACACCGACTGGAAACACCTCGGAGACTTGGACACCGACTGGAAACACCTCGGATACCTGGACACGGACTGGAAACACCTCGGAGACCTGGACACGGACTGGAAACACCTCGGAGACTTGGACACGGACTGGAAACACCTCGGAGACTTGGACACCGACTGGAAACACCTCGGAGACTTGGACACCGACTGGAAACACCTCGGAGACTTGGACACGGACTGGAAACACCTCGGAGACTTTGACACGGACTGGAAACACCTCGGAGACTTGGACACGGACTGGAACCTCCTCGGTGACTTGGACACGGACTGGAAACACCTCGGAGACTTGGACACGGACTGGAAACACCTCGGAGACTTGGACACCGACTGGAAACACCTCGGAGACTTGGACACGGACTGGAAACACCTCGGAGACTTGGACACGGACTGGAACCTCCTCGGTGACTTGGACACGGACTGGAAACACCTCGGAGAGTTGGACACGGACTGGAAACACCTCGGAGACTTAGACACGGACTGGAAACTCCTCGGAGACTTTGACACGGACTGGAAACACCTCGGAGACTTAGACACGGACTGGAAACTCCTCCGAGACTTTGACACGGACTGGAAACACCTCGGAGACTTGGACACGGACTGGAAACACCTCGGAGACTTAGACACGGACTGGAAACTCCTCGGAGACTTTGACACGGACTGGAAACAACTCGGAGACTTGGACACGGACTGGAAACACCTCGGAGACTTAGAGACGGACTGGAAACTCCTCGGAGAATCTGACACGGACTGGAACCTCTTCGGAGACTTGGACACGGACTGGAATCTCCTCGGAGACTTGGACACGGACTGTAAACCTCCTCGGAGAAGTGGACACGGACTGGAAACACCTCGGAGACTTGGACACGGAATGGAAACGCCTCGGACACTTGGACACGGACTGTAAACACCTCGGAGACTCGGACACGGACTGGAAACACCTCGGAGACTTGGGCACGGAATGGAAACACCTCGGACACTTGGACACGGACTGTAAACACCTCGGAGACTTGGACACGGACTGGAACCTCCTCAGAGACTTGGACACGGACTGGAACCTCCTCGGAGACTTGGACACGGACTGGAACCTCCTCAGAGACTTGGACACGGACTGGAACCTCCTCGGAGACTTGGACACGGACTGGAACCTCCTCAGAGACTTGGACACGGACTGGAACCTCCTCAGAGACTTGGACACGGACTGGACTCACCTTGGAGACTTGACACGGACTGGAACCTCCTCGGAGACTTGGACACGGACCGGAAACTCCTCAGAGACTTGGACACGGACTGGAACCTCCTCAGAGACTTGGACACGGACTGGAACCTCCTCGGAGACTTGAACAAGGACTGGAACCTCCTCGGAGACTTGGACACGGACTGGAACCTCCTCGGAGACACGGACACGGACTGGAAACACCTCGGAGACTTGGACACGGACTGGAAACACCTCGGAGACATGGACACGGACTGGACTCACCTCGGAGACTTGGACACGGACTGGAACCTTCTCGGAGACTTGGACACGGACTTGAACCTCCTCAGAGACTTGGACACGGACTGGAAACACCTCGGAGACATGGACACGGACTGGAAACACCTCGGAGACTTGGACACCGACTGGAAACACCTCTGAGACTTGGACACGAACTGGAAACACCTCGGAGACTTGGACACCGACTGGAAACACCTCGGAGACTTGGACACCGACTGGAAACACCTCGGATACCTGGACACGGACTGGAAACACCTCGGAGACCTGGACACGGACTGGAAACACCTCGGAGACTTGGACACGGACTGGAAACACCTCGGAGACTTGGACACCGACTGGAAACACCTCGGAGACTTGGACACCGACTGGAAACACCTCGGAGACTTGGACACGGACTGGAAACACCTCGGAGACTTTGACACGGACTGGAAACACCTCGGAGACTTGGACACGGACTGGAACCTCCTCGGTGACTTGGACACGGACTGGAAACACCTCGGAGACTTGGACACGGACTGGAAACACCTCGGAGACTTGGACACCGACTGGAAACACCTCGGAGACTTGGACACGGACTGGAAACACCTCGGAGACTTGGACACGGACTGGAACCTCCTCGGTGACTTGGACACGGACTGGAAACACCTCGGAGAGTTGGACACGGACTGGAAACACCTCGGAGACTTAGACACGGACTGGAAACTCCTCGGAGACTTTGACACGGACTGGAAACACCTCGGAGACTTAGACACGGACTGGAAACTCCTCCGAGACTTTGACACGGACTGGAAACACCTCGGAGACTTGGACACGGACTGGAAACACCTCGGAGACTTAGACACGGACTGGAAACTCCTCGGAGACTTTGACACGGACTGGAAACAACTCGGAGACTTGGACACGGACTGGAAACACCTCGGAGACTTAGAGACGGACTGGAACCTCCTCAGAGACTTCGACACGGACTGGAACCTCCTCGGAGACTTGGACTCGGACTGGAATATCCTCGGAGACTTGGACACGGACTGGAAACTCCTCGGAGACTTGGACACGGACTGGATACACCTCGGAGACTTGGAGTCGGACTGGATACACCTCGGAGACTTGGACACGGACTGGAAACACCTCGGGGACACGGAATGGAAACACCTCGGAGACTTGGACACCGACTGGAAACTCCTCGGAGACTTGGACACCGACTGGAAACACCTCGGAGACTTGGACACTGAATGGATATACCTCGGAGACTTGGACACGGACTGGAAACACCTCGGAGACTTGGACACGGAATGGAAACACCTCGGAGACTTGGACACCGACTGGAAACTCCTCGGAGACTTGGACACCGACTGGAAACACCTCGGAGACTTGGACACCGACTGGAAACACCTCTGAGACTTGGACACGAACTGGAAACACCTCGGAGACTTGGACACCGACTGGAAACACCTCGGAGACTTGGACACCGACTGGAAACACCTCGGATACCTGGACACGGACTGGAAACACCTCGGAGACCTGGACACGGACTGGAAACACCTCGGAGACTTGGACACGGACTGGAAACACCTCGGAGACTTGGACACCGACTGGAAACACCTCGGAGACTTGGACACCGACTGGAAACACCTCGGAGACTTGGACACGGACTGGAAACACCTCGGAGACTTTGACACGGACTGGAAACACCTCGGAGACTTGGACACGGACTGGAACCTCCTCGGTGACTTGGACACGGACTGGAAACACCTCGGAGACTTGGACACGGACTGGAAACACCTCGGAGACTTGGACACCGACTGGAAACACCTCGGAGACTTGGACACGGACTGGAAACACCTCGGAGACTTGGACACGGACTGGAACCTCCTCGGTGACTTGGACACGGACTGGAAACACCTCGGAGAGTTGGACACGGACTGGAAACACCTCGGAGACTTAGACACGGACTGGAAACTCCTCGGAGACTTTGACACGGACTGGAAACACCTCGGAGACTTAGACACGGACTGGAAACTCCTCCGAGACTTTGACACGGACTGGAAACACCTCGGAGACTTGGACACGGACTGGAAACACCTCGGAGACTTAGACACGGACTGGAAACTCCTCGGAGACTTTGACACGGACTGGAAACAACTCGGAGACTTGGACACGGACTGGAAACACCTCGGAGACTTAGAGACGGACTGGAAACTCCTCGGAGAATCTGACACGGACTGGAACCTCTTCGGAGACTTGGACACGGACTGGAATCTCCTCGGAGACTTGGACACGGACTGTAAACCTCCTCGGAGAAGTGGACACGGACTGGAAACACCTCGGAGACTTGGACACGGAATGGAAACGCCTCGGACACTTGGACACGGACTGTAAACACCTCGGAGACTCGGACACGGACTGGAAACACCTCGGAGACTTGGGCACGGAATGGAAACACCTCGGACACTTGGACACGGACTGTAAACACCTCGGAGACTTGGACACGGACTGGAACCTCCTCAGAGACTTGGACACGGACTGGAACCTCCTCGGAGACTTGGACACGGACTGGAACCTCCTCAGAGACTTGGACACGGACTGGAACCTCCTCGGAGACTTGGACACGGACTGGAACCTCCTCAGAGACTTGGACACGGACTGGAACCTCCTCAGAGACTTGGACACGGACTGGACTCACCTTGGAGACTTGACACGGACTGGAACCTCCTCGGAGACTTGGACACGGACCGGAAACTCCTCAGAGACTTGGACACGGACTGGAACCTCCTCAGAGACTTGGACACGGACTGGAACCTCCTCGGAGACTTGAACAAGGACTGGAACCTCCTCGGAGACTTGGACACGGACTGGAACCTCCTCGGAGACACGGACACGGACTGGAAACACCTCGGAGACTTGGACACGGACTGGAAACACCTCGGAGACATGGACACGGACTGGACTCACCTCGGAGACTTGGACACGGACTGGAACCTTCTCGGAGACTTGGACACGGACTTGAACCTCCTCAGAGACTTGGACACGGACTGGAAACACCTCGGAGACATGGACACGGACTGGAAACACCTCGGAGACTTGGACACGGACTGGAAACACCTCGGAGACATGGACACGGACTGGAAACACCTCGGAGACTTGGACACGGACTGGAAACACCCGGAGACTTGGACACGGAATGGAAACACCTCGGACACTTGGACACGGACTGTAAACACCTCGGAGACTCGGACACGGACTGGAACCTCCTCAGAGACTTGGACACGGACTGGAACCTCCTCGGAGACTTGGACACGGACTGAAACATCCTCAGAGACTTGGACACGGACTGGAACCTCCTCGGAGACTTGGACACGGACTGGAACCTCCTCAGAGACTTGGACACGGACTGGAACCTCTTCATTGACTTGGACACGGACTGAAAACACCTCGGAGACTTGGACACCGACTGGAAACATCTCGGAGACTTGGACACGGAGTGGAAACACCTCGGAGACTTGGACACGGACTGGAATCTCCTCGGAGACTTGGACACGGAATGTAAACACCTCGGAGCCTCGGACACGGACTGGAAACACCTCGGAGACTTGGACACGGACTGGAAACACCTCGGAGACTTGGACACGGAATGGAAACACCTCGGACACTTGGACACGGACTGTAAACACCTCGGAGACTCGGACACGGACTGGAACCTCCTCAGAGACTTGGACACGGACTGGAACCTCCTCGGAGACTTGGACACGGACTGGAACCTCCTCAGAGACTTGGACACGGACTGGAACCTCCTCGGAGACTTGGACACGGACTGGAACCTCCTCAGAGACTTGGACACGGACTGGAACCTCTTCATTGACTTGGACACGGACTGAAAACACCTCGGAGACTTGGACACCGACTGGAAACATCTCGGAGACTTGGACACGGACTGGAACCTCTTCGGAGACTTGGACACGGACTGGAATCTCCTCGGAGACTTGGACACGGACTGTAAACCTCCTCGGAGAAGTGGACACGGACTGGAAACACCTCGGAGACTTGGACACGGAATGGAAACGCCTCGGACACTTGGACACGGACTGTAAACACCTCGGAGACTCGGACACGGACTGGAAACACCTCGGAGACTTGGGCACGGAATGGAAACACCTCGGACACTTGGACACGGACTGTAAACACCTCGGAGACTTGGACACGGACTGGAACCTCCTCAGAGACTTGGACACGGACTGGAACCTCCTCGGAGACTTGGACACGGACTGGAACCTCCTCAGAGACTTGGACACGGACTGGAACCTCCTCGGAGACTTGGACACGGACTGGAACCTCCTCAGAGACTTGGACACGGACTGGAACCTCCTCAGAGACTTGGACACGGACTGGACTCACCTTGGAGACTTGACACGGACTGGAACCTCCTCGGAGACTTGGACACGGACCGGAAACTCCTCAGAGACTTGGACACGGACTGGAACCTCCTCAGAGACTTGGACACGGACTGGAACCTCCTCGGAGACTTGGACAAGGACTGGAACCTCCTCGGAGACTTGGACACGGACTGGAACCTCCTCGGAGACACGGACACGGACTGGAAACACCTCGGAGACTTGGACACGGACTGGAAACACCTCGGAGACATGGACACGGACTGGACTCACCTCGGAGACTTGGACACGGACTGGAACCTTCTCGGAGACTTGGACACGGACTTGAACCTCCTCAGAGACTTGGACACGGACTGGAAACACCTCGGAGACATCGACACGGACTGGAAACACATCGGAGACTTGGACACGGACTGGAAACACCTCGGAGACATGGACACGGACTGGAAACACCTCGGATACTTGGACACGGACTGGAAACACCCGGAGACTTGGACACGGAATGGAAACACCTCGGACACTTGGACACGGACTGTAAACACCTCGGAGACTCGGACACGGACTGGAACCTCCTCAGAGACTTGGACACGGACTGGAACCTCCTCGGAGACTTGGACACGGACTGGAACCTCCTCAGAGACTTGGACACGGACTGGAACCTCCTCGGAGATTTGGACACGGACTGGAACCTCCTCAGAGACTTGGACACGGACTGGAACCTCTTCATTGACTTGGACACGGACTGAAAACACCACGGAGACTTGGACACCGACTGGAAACATCTCGGAGACTTGGACACGGAGTGGAAACACCTCGGAGACTTGGACACGGACTGGAATCTCCTCGGAGACTTGGACACGGACTGTAAACACCTCGGAGCCTCGGACACGGACTGGAAACACCTCGGAGACTTGGACACGGAATGGAAACGCCTCGGACACTTGGACACGGACTGTAAACACCTCGGAGACTCGGACACGGACTGGAAACACCTCGGAGACTTGGGCACGGAATGGAAACACCTCGGACACTTGGACACGGACTGTAAACACCTCGGAGACTCGGACACGGACTGGAACCTCCTCAGAGACTTGGACACGGACTGGAACCTCCTCGGAGACTTGGACACGGACTGGAACCTCCTCAGAGACTTGGACACGGACTGGAACCTCCTCGGAGACTTGGACAAGGACTGGAACCTCCTCGGAGACTTGGACACGGACTGGAACCTCCTCGGAGACACGGACACGGACTGGAAACACCTCGGAGACTTGGACACGGACTGGAAACACCTCGGAGACATGGACACGGACTGGACTCACCTCGGAGACTTGGACACGGACTGGAACCTTCTCGGAGACTTGGACACGGACTTGAACCTCCTCAGAGACTTGGACACGGACTGGAAACACCTCGGAGACATCGACACGGACTGGAAACACCTCGGAGACTTGGACACGGACTGGAAACACCTCGGAGACATGGACACGGACTGGAAACACCTCGGATACTTGGACACGGACTGGAAACACCCGGAGACTTGGACACGGAATGGAAACACCTCGGACACTTGGACACGGACTGTAAACACCTCGGAGACTCGGACACGGACTGGAACCTCCTCAGAGACTTGGACACGGACTGGAACCTCCTCGGAGACTTGGACACGGACTGGAACCTCCTCAGAGACTTGGACACGGACTGGAACCTCCTCGGAGATTTGGACACGGACTGGAACCTCCTCAGAGACTTGGACACGGACTGGAACCTCTTCATTGACTTGGACACGGACTGAAAACACCACGGAGACTTGGACACCGACTGGAAACATCTCGGAGACTTGGACACGGAGTGGAAACACCTCGGAGACTTGGACACGGACTGGAATCTCCTCGGAGACTTGGACACGGACTGTAAACACCTCGGAGCCTCGGACACGGACTGGAAACACCTCGGAGACTTGGACACGGAATGGAAACGCCTCGGACACTTGGACACGGACTGTAAACACCTCGGAGACTCGGACACGGACTGGAAACACCTCGGAGACTTGGGCACGGAATGGAAACACCTCGGACACTTGGACACGGACTGTAAACACCTCGGAGACTCGGACACGGACTGGAACCTCCTCAGAGACTTGGACACGGACTGGAACCTCCTCGGAGACTTGGACACGGACTGGAACCTCCTCAGAGACTTGGACACGGACTGGAACCTCCTCGGAGACTTGGACACGGACTGGAACCTCCTCAGAGACTTGGACACGGACTCGAACCTCCTCAGAGACTTGGACACGGACTGGACTCACCTTGGAGACTTGACACGGACTGGAACCTCCTCGGAGACTTGGACACGGACCGGAAACTCCTCAGAGACTTGGACACGGACTGGAACCTCCTCAGAGACTTGGACACGGACTGGAACCTCCTCGGAGACTTGGACAAGGACTGGAACCTCCTCGGAGACTTGGACACGGACTGGAAACACCTCGGAGACATGGACACGTTGTGGAAACACCTCGGAGACTCGGACACGGACTGGAACCTCCTCGGAGACATGGACACGGACTGGAAACACCTCGGAGACTTGGACACGGACTGGAAACACCTCGGAGACATGGACACGGACTGGAAACTTCTCGGAGACTTGGACACGGACTTGAACCTCCTCAGAGACTTGGACACGGACTGGAAACACCTCGGAGACATGGACACGGACTGGAAACACCTCGGAGACTTGGACACGGACTGGAAACACCTCGGAGACATGGACACGGACTGGAAACACCTCGGAGACTTGGACACGGACTGGAAACACCCGGAGACTTGGACACGGAATGGAAACACCTCGGACACTTGGACACGGACTGTAAACACCTCGGAGACTCGGACACGGACTGGAACCTCCTCAGAGACTTGGACACGGACTGGAACCTCCTCGGAGACTTGGACACGGACTGGAACCTCCTCAGAGACTTGGACACGGACTGGAACCCCCTCGGAGACTTGGACACGGACTGGAACCTCCTCAGAGACTTGGACACGGACTGGAACCTCTTCATTGACTTGGACACGGACTGGACTCACCTCGGAGACCTGTACACGGACTGGAAACACCTCGTAGACATGGACACGGACTGGACTCACCTTGGAGACTTGGACACGGACTGGAACCTCCTCGCAGACTTGGACACGGACTGGACTCACCTTGGAGACTTGGACACGGACTGGAACCTCCTCAGAGACTTGGACACGGACTGGAACCTCCTCGGTGACTTGGACACGGACTGGACCCTCCTCGGAGACTTGGACACGGACTGGAAACACATCGGAGACTCGGACACGGACTGGAACCTCCTCGGAGACATGGACACGGACTGGAAACACCTCGGAGACTTGGACACGGACTGGAAACACCTCGGAGACTTGGACACGGACTGGACTCACCTCGGAGACTTGGACACGGACTGGAACCTCCTCGGAGACTTGAACACGGACTGGAAACTCCTCGGAGACGTGGACACGGAATGGAAACACCTCGGAGACATGGACACCGACTGGAAACTCCTCGGAGACTTGGACACCGACTGGAAACACCTCGGAGACTTGGACACGGAATGGATATACCTCGGAGAGTTGGACACGGACTGGAAACACCTCGGAGACTTGGACACGGATTGGAAACACCTCGGAGACTTGGACACCGACTGGAAACTCCTCGGAGACTTGGACACCGACTGGAAACACCTCGGAGACTTGGACACCGACTGGAAACACCTCGGAGACTTGGACACGGACTGGAAACACCTCGGAGACTTGGACACCGACTGGAAACACCTCGGAGACTTGGACACCGACTGGAAACACCTCGGAGACTTGGACACGGACTGGAAATTCCTCGGAGACTTGGACACGGACTGGAAACACCTCGGAGACTTGGACACGGACTGGAATCTCCTCGGAGACTTGGACACGGACTGTAAACACCTCGGAGACTCGGACACCGACTGGAAACACCTCGGAGACTCGGACACGGACTGGAACCTCCTCAGAGACTTGGACACGGACTGGAACCTCCTCGGAGACTTGGACACGGACTGGAACCTCCTCAGAGACTTGGACACGGACTGGAACCCCCTCGGAGACTTGGACACGGACTGGAACCTCCTCAGAGACTTGGACACGGACTGGAACCTCTTCATTGACTTGGACACGGACTGGACTCACCTCGGAGACCTGTACACGGACTGGAAACACCTCGTAGACATGGACACGGACTGGACTCACCTTGGAGACTTGGACACGGACTGGAACCTCCTCGGAGACTTGGACACGGACTGGACTCACCTTGGAGACTTGGACACGGACTGGAACCTCCTCAGAGACTTGGACACGGACTGGAACCTCCTCGGTGACTTGGACACGGACTGGACCCTCCTCGGAGACTTGGACACGGACTGGAAACACATCGGAGACTCGGACACGGACTGGAACCTCCTCGGAGACATGGACACGGACTGGAAACACCTCGGAGACTTGGACACCGACTGGAAACTCCTCGGAGACTTGGACACCGACTGGAAACACCTCGGAGACTTGGACACGGAATGGATATACCTCGGAGAGTTGGACACGGACTGGAAACACCTCGGAGACTTGGACACGGAATGGAAACACCTCGGAGACTTGGACACCGACTGGAAACTCCTCGGAGACTTGGACACCGACTGGAAACACCTCGGAGACTTGGACACCGACTGGAAACACCTCGGAGACTTGGACACGGACTGGAAACACCTCGGAGACTTGGACACCGACTGGAAACACCTCGAAGACTTGGACACCGACTGGAAACACCTCGGAGACTTGGACACGGACTGGAAATACCTCGGAGACTTGGACACGGACTGGAAACACCTCGGAGACTTGGACACGGACTGGAATCTCCTCGGAGACTTGGACACGGACTGTAAACACCTCGGAGACTCGGACACGGACTGGAAACACCTCGGAGACTTGGACACGGAATGGAAACACCTCGGACACTTGGACACGGACTGTAAACACCTCGGAGACTCGGACACGGACTGGAAACACCTCGGAGACTTGGACACGGAATGGAAACACCTCGGACACTTGGACACGGACTGTAAACACCTCGGAGACTCGGACACGGACTGGAACCTCCTCAGAGACTTGGACACGGACTGGAACCTCCTCGGAGACTTGGACACGGACTGGAACCTCCTCAGAGACTTGGACACGGACTGGAACCTCCTCGGAGACTTGGACACGGACTGGAACCTCCTCAGAGACTTGGACACGGACTGGAACCTCCTCAGAGACTTGGACACGGACTGGACTCACCTCGGAGACACTGTACACGGACTGGAAACACCTCGGAGACATGGACACGGACTGGACTCACCATGGAGCCTTGGACACGGACTGGAACCTCCTGGGAGACTTGGACACGGACTGGAACCTCCTCGGAGACTTGGACACGGACTGTAAACACCTCGGAGACATGGACGCGGACTGGACTCACCTCGGAGACTTGGACACGGACTGGAACCTCCTCGGAGACTTGGACACGGACTGGAACCTCCTCAGAGACTTGGACACGGACTGGAAACACCTCGGAGACATGGACACGGACTGGAAACACCTCGGAGACTTGGACACGGACTGGAAACACCTCGGAGACTTGGTCACGGACAGGAAACACCTCGGAGACTTGGACACGGACTGGAAACACCTCGGAGACTTGGATACGGACTGGAAAGACCTCGGAGACTTGGACATGGACTGGAACCTCCTCAGAGACTCGGACACGGACTGGAACCTACTCGGACTTGGACAGGGACTGGAACCTCCTCGGAGACTTGGACACGGACTGGAACCTCCTCGGTGACTTGGACACGGACTGGAAACACCTCGGAGACTTGGAAACGGACTGGAAACACCTCGGAGACTTGGACACGGACTGGAAGCACACGGAGACTTGGACAAGGAATGGAAACTCCTCGGAGATTTGGACACGGAATGGAAACACCTTGGAGACTTGGACACGGACTGGAAACACCTCGGATACTTGGACACGGACTGGAAACACCTCGGAGACTTGGACACGGACTGGAAACACCCGGAGACTTGGTCACGGAATGGAAACGCCTCGGAGACTTGGACACGGACTGGAAACACGTTGGAGACTTGGACACGGACTGGAAATACCTCGGAGACTTGGACACGGACTGGAACCTCCTCAGAGACATGGCCACGGACTGGAAACAACTCGGAGACTTGGACACGGACTGGAAACACCTAGGAGACTTGGACACGGACTGGACTCACCTCGGAGACTTGGACACGGACTGGAACCTCCTCGGAGACTTGAACACGGACTGGAAACTCCTCGGAGACTTGGACACGGAATGGAAACACCTCGGAGACTTGGACACCGACTGGAAACTCCTCGGAGACTTGGACACCGACTGGAAACACATCGGAGACTTGGACACCGACTGGAAACACCTCGGAGACTTGAACACCGACTGGAAACACTTCGGAGACTTGGACACGGACTGGAAACACCTCGGAGACTTGGACACCGACTGGAAACACCTCGGAGACTTGGACACCGACTGGAAACACCTCGGAGACTTGGACACGGACTGGAAACACCTCGGAGAATTGGACACCGACTGGAAACACCTCGGAGACTTGGACACGGACTGGAAACACCTCGGAGACTTGGACACGGACTGGAAACACCTGGGAGACTTGGACACGGACTGTAACCTCCTCGGTGACTTGGTCACGGACTGGAAACACCTCGGAGACTGTGGACACGGACTGGAACCTCCTCGGAGACTTTGACACGGACTGGAATCTCCTCGGAGACTTGGACACGGACTGTAAACCTCCTCGGAGAAGTGGACACGGACTGGAAACACCTCGGAGACTTGGACACGGACTGGAACCTCCTCGGAGACTTGGACACGGACTGTAAACCTCATCGGAGAAGTGGACACGGACTGGAAACACCTCGGAGACTTGGACACGGACTGGAACCTCCTCAGAGACTTGGACACGGACTGTAAACCTCCTCGGAGAAGTGGACTCGGACTGGAAACACCTCGGAGACTTGGACACGGACTGGAACCTCCTCAGAGACTTGGACACGGACTGTAAACCTCCTCGGAGAAGTGGACTCGGACTGGAAACACCTCGGAGACTCGGACACGGACTGGAAACACCTCGGAGACTTGGATACGGATTGTAAACACTTCGGAGACTCGGACACGGACTGGAAACACCTCGGAGACTTGGACACGGAATGGAAACACCTCGGACACTTGGACACGGACTGTAAACACCTCGAGACTCGGACACGGACTGGAAACACCTCGGAGACTTGGACACGGAATGGAAACACCTCGGACACTTGGACACGTACTGTAAACACCTCGGAGACTCGGACACGGACTGGAAACACCTCGGAGACTTGGACACGGAATGGAAACACCTCGGACACTTGGACACGGACTGGAACCTCCTCAGAGACTTGGACACGGACTGGAACCTCCTCGGAGACTTGGACACGGACTGGAACCTCCTCAGAGACTTGGACACGGACTGGAACCTCCTCAGAGACTAGGACACGGACTGGACTCACCTCGGAGACTTGTACACGGACTGGAAACACCTCGGAGACATGGACACGGACTGGACTCACCATGGAGTGTTGGACACGGACTGGATCCTCCTCGGAGACTTGGACACGGACTGGAACCTCCTCGGAGACTTGGACACGGACTGGACTCACCTTGGAGACTTGGACACGGACTGGAACCTCCTCGGAGACTTGGACAAGGACTGGAACCTCCTCGGAGACTTGGACACGGACTGGAAACACCTCGGAGACATGGACACGCACTGGAAACACCTCGGAAACTTGGACACGGACTGGACTCACCTCGGAGACTTGGACACGGACTGGAACCTCCTCGGAGACTTGGACACGGACTGGAACCTCCTCAGAGACTTGGACACGGACTGGAAACACCTCGGAGACATGGACACGGACTGGAAACACCTCGGAGACTTGGACACTGACTGGACTCACCTCGGAGACTTGGACACGGACTGGAACCTCCTCGGAGACTTGAACACGGACTGGAAACTCCTCGGAGACTTGGACACGGAATGGAAACACCTCGGAGACTTGGACACCGACTGGAAACTCCTCGGAGACTTGGACACCGACTGGAAACACCTCGGAGACTTGGACACCGACTGGAAACACCTCGGAGACTTGAACACCGACTGGAAACACCTCGGAGACTTGGACACGGACTGGAAACACCTCGGAGACTTGGACACCGACTGGAAACACCTCGGAGACTTGGACACCGACTGGAAACACCTCGGAGACTTGGACACGGACTGGAAACACCTCGGAGACTTGGACACCGACTGGAAACACCTCGGAGACTTGGACACGGACTGGAAACACCTCGGAGACTTGGACACGGACTGGAAACACCTGGGAGACTTGGACACGGACTGTAACCTCCTCGGTGACTTGGACACGGACTGGAAACACCTCGGAGACTGTGGACACGGACTGGAACCTCCTCGGAGACTTTGACACGTACTGGAATCTCCTCGGAGACTTGGACACGGACTGTAAACCTCCTCGGAGAAGTGGACACGGACTGGAAACACCTCGGAGACTTGGACACGGACTGGATCCTCCTCGGAGACTTGGACACGGACTGTAAACCTCCTCGGAGAAGTGGACACGGACTGGAAACATCTCGGAGACTTGGACACGGACAGGAACCTCCTCAGAGACTTGGACACGGACTGTAAACCTCCTCGGAGAAGTGGACTCGGACTGGAAAGACCTCGGAGACTTGGACACGGACTGGAAACTCCTCAGAGACTTGGACACGGA
Organism: Hypanus sabinus; assembly: GCF_030144855.1. NCBI lineage: Eukaryota > Metazoa > Chordata > Chondrichthyes > Myliobatiformes > Dasyatidae > Hypanus > Hypanus sabinus. Next base: position 335,462 of record NW_026781329.1, read on the forward strand.
CTGTAAACCTCCTCGGAGAAGTGGACTCGGACTGGAAACACCTCGGAGACTCGGACACGGACTGGAAACACCTCGGAGACTTGGACACGGACTGTAAACACCTCGGAGACTCGGACACGGACTGGAAACACCTCGGAGACTTGGACACGGAATGGAAACACCTCGGACACTTGGACACGGACTGTAAACACCTCGGAGACTCGGACACGGACTGGAAACACCTCGGAGACTTGGACACGGACTGGAAACACCTCGGACACTTGGACATGGACTGGAAACACCTCGGATACTCGGACATGGACTGGAAACACCTCGGAGAGTTGGACACGGACTGGAAACACCTCGGAGACTTGGTCACGGACTGGAAACACCTCGGAGACTTGGACACGGACTGGAAACACCTCGGAGACTTGGATACGGACTGGAAAGACCTCGGAGACTTGGACATGGACTGGAACCTCCTCTGAGACTCGGACACGGACTGGAACCTACTCGGACTTGGACAGGGACTGGAACCTCCTCGGAGACTTGGACACGGACTGGAACCTCCTCGGTGACTTGGACACGGACTGGAAACACCTCGGAGACTTGGAAACGGACTGGAAACACCTCGGAGACTTGGACACGGACTGGAAGCACACGGAGACTTGGACAAGGAATGGAAACTCCTCGGAGATTTGGACACGGACTGGAAACACCTTGGAGACTTGGACACGGACTGGAAACACCTCGGAGACTTGGACACGGACTGGAAACACCTCGGAGACTTGGACACGGACTGGAAACACCCGGAGACTTGGTCACGGAATGGAAACGCCTCGGAGACTTGGACACGGACTGGAAACACCTTGGAGACTTGGACACGGACTGGAAATACCTCGGAGACTTGGACACGGACTGGAACCTCCTCAGAGACATGGCCACGGACTGGAAACACCTCGGAGACTTGGACACGGACTGGAAACACCTAGGAGACTTCGACACGGACTGGACTCACCTCGGAGACTTGGACACGGACTGGAACCTCCTCGGAGACTTGAACACGGACTGGAACCTCCTCAGAGACTAGGACACGGACTGGACTCACCTCGGAGACTCGGACATGGACTGGAAACACCTCGGAGAGTTGGACACGGACTGGAAACACCTCGGAGACTTGGTCACGGACTGGAAACACCTCGGAGACTTGGACACGGACTGGAAACACCTCGGAGACTTGGATACGGACTGGAAAGACCTCGGAGACTTGGACATGGACTGGAACCTCCTCGGAGACTCGGACACGGACTGGAACCTACTCGGACTTGGACAGGGACTGGAACCTCCTCGGAGACTTGGACACGGACTGGAACCTCCTCGGTGACTTGGACACGGACTGGAAACACCTCGGAGACTTGGAAACGGACTGGAAACACCTCGGAGACTTGGACACGGACTGGAAGCACACGGAGACTTGGACAAGGAATGGAAACTCCTCGGAGATTTGGACACGGACTGGAAACACCTTGGAGACTTGGACACGGACTGGAAACACCTCGGAGACTTGGACACGGACTGGAAACACCTCGGAGACTTGGACACGGACTGGAAACACCCGGAGACTTGGTCACGGAATGGAAACGCCTCGGAGACTTGGACACGGACTGGAAACACCTTGGAGACTTGGACACGGACTGGAAACACCTCGGAGACTTGGTCACGGACTGGACTCACCTCGGAGACTTGGACACGGACTGGAACCTCCTCGGAGACTTGAACACGGACTGGAAACTCCTCGGAGACGTGGACACGGAATGGAAACACCTCGGAGACATGGACACCGACTGGAAACTCCTCGGAGACTTGGACACCGACTGGAAACACCTCGGAGACTTGGACACGGAATGGATATACCTCGGAGAGTTGGACACGGACTGGAAACACCTCGGAGACTTGGACACGGAATGGAAACACCTCGGAGACTTGGACACCGACTGGAAACTCCTCGGAGACTTGGACACCGACTGGAAACACCTCGGAGACTTGGACACCGACTGGAAACACCTCGGAGACTTGGACACGGACTGGAAACACCTCGGAGACTTGGACACCGACTGGAAACACCTCGGAGACTTGGACACCGACTGGAAACACCTCGGAGACTTGGACACGGACTGGAAATTCCTCGGAGACTTGGACACGGACTGGAAACACCTCGGAGACTTGGACACGGACTGGAATCTCCTCGGAGACTTGGACACGGACTGTAAACACCTCGGAGACTCGGACACGGACTGGAAACACCTCGGAGACTTGGACACGGAATGGAAACACCTCGGACACTTGGACACGGACTGTAAACACCTCGGAGACTCGGACACGGACTGGAAACACCTCGGAGACTTGGACACGGAATGGAAACACCTCGGACACTTGGACACGGACTGTAAACACCTCGGAGACTCGGACACGGACTGGAACCTCCTCAGAGACTTGGACACGGACTGGAACCTCCTCGGAGACTTGGACACGGACTGGAACCTCCTCAGAGACTTGGACACGGACTGGAACCTCCTCGGAGACTTGGACACGGACTGGAACCTCCTCAGAGACTTGGACACGGACTGGAACCTCCTCAGAGACTTGGACACGGACTGGACTCACCTCGGAGACACTGTACACGGACTGGAAACACCTCGGAGACATGGACACGGACTGGACTCACCATGGAGCCTTGGACACGGACTGGAACCTCCTCGGAGACTTGGACACGGACTGGAACCTCCTCGGAGACTTGGACACGGACTGGACTCACCTTGGAGACTTGACACGGACTGGAACCTCCTCAGAGACTTGGACACGGACTGGAACCTCCTCGGAGACTTGGACAAGGACTGGAACCTCCTCAGAGACTTGGACACGGACTGGAAACACCTCGGAGACATGGACACGGACTGGAAACACCTCGGAGACTCGGACACGGACTGGAACCTCCTCGGAGACATGGACACGGACTGGAAACACCTCGGAGACTTGGACACGGACTGGAAACACCTCGGAGACATGGACGCGGACTGGACTCACCTCGGAGACTTGGACACGGACTGGAACCTCCTCGGAGACTTGGACACGGACTGGAACCTCCTCAGAGACTTGGACACGGACTGGAAACACCTCGGAGACATGGACACGGACTGGAAACACCTCGGAGACTTGGACACGGACTGGAAACACCTCGGAGACTTGGTCACGGACTGGAAACACCTCGGAGACTTGGACACGGACTGGAAACACCTCGGAGACTTGGATACGGACTGGAAAGACCTCGGAGACTTGGACATGGACTGGAACCTCCTCGGAGACTCGGACACGGACTGGAACCTACTCGGACTTGGACACGGACTGTAAACCTCCTCGGAGAAGTGGACACGGACTGGAAACACCTCGGAGACTTGGACACGGACTGGATCCTCCTCGGAGACTTGGACACGGACTGTAAACCTCCTCGGAGAAGTGGACACGGACTGGAAACATCTCGGAGACTTGGACACGGACAGGAACCTCCTCAGAGACTTGGACACGGACTGTAAACCTCCTCGGAGAAGTGGACTCGGACTGGAAAGACCTCGGAGACTTGGACACGGACTGGAAACTCCTCAGAGACTTGGACACGGACTGTAAACCTCCTCGGAGAAGTGGACTCGGACTGGAAACACCTCGGAGACTCGGACACGGACTGGAAACACCTCGGAGACTTGGACACGGACTGTAAACACCTCGGAGACTCGGACACGGACTGGAAACACCTCGGAGACTTGGACACGGAATGGAAACACCTCGGACACTTGGACACGGACTGTAAACACCTCGGAGACTCGGACACGGACTGGAAACACCTCGGAGACTTGGACACGGACTGGAAACACCTCGGACACTTGGACATGGACTGGAAACACCTCGGAGACTCGGACATGGACTGGAAACACCTCGGAGAGTTGGACACGGACTGGAAACACCTCGGAGACTTGGTCACGGACTGGAAACACCTCGGAGACTTGGACACGGACTGGAAACACCTCGGAGACTTGGATACGGACTGGAAAGACCTCGGAGACTTGGACATGGACTGGAACCTCCTCGGAGACTCGGACACGGACTGGAACCTACTCGGACTTGGACAGGGACTGGAACCTCCTCGGAGACTTGGACACGGACTGGAACCTCCTCGGTGACTTGGACACGGACTGGAAACACCTCGGAGACTTGGAAACGGACTGGAAACACCTCGGAGACTTGGACACGGACTGGAAGCACACGGAGACTTGGACAAGGAATGGAAACTCCTCGGAGATTTGGACACGGACTGGAAACACCTTGGAGACTTGGACACGGACTGGAAACACCTCGGAGACTTGGACACGGACTGGAAACACCTCGGAGACTTGGACACGGACTGGAAACACCCGGAGACTTGGTCACGGAATGGAAACGCCTCGGAGACTTGGACACGGACTGGAAACACCTTGGAGACTTGGACACGGACTGGAAATACCTCGGAGACTTGGACACGGACTGGAACCTCCTCAGAGACATGGCCACGGACTGGAAACACCTCGGAGACTTGGACACGGACTGGAAACACCTAGGAGACTTGGACACGGACTGGACTCACCTCGGAGACTTGGACACGGACTGGAACCTCCTCGGAGACTTGAACACGGACTGGAACCTCCTCAGAGACTAGGACACGGACTGGACTCACCTCGGAGACTCGGACATGGACTGGAAACACCTCGGAGAGTTGGACACGGACTGGAAACACCTCGGAGACTTGGTCACGGACTGGAAACACCTCGGAGACTTGGACACGGACTGGAAACACCTCGGAGACTTGGATACGGACTGGAATGACCTCGGAGACTTGGACATGGACTGGAACCTCCTCGGAGACTCGGACACGGACTGGAACCTACTCGGACTTGGACAGGGACTGGAACCTCCTCGGAGACTTGGACACGGACTGGAACCTCCTCGGTGACTTGGACACGGACTGGAAACACCTCGGAGACTTGGAAACGGACTGGAAACACCTCGGAGACTTGGACACGGACTGGAAGCACACGGAGACTTGGACAAGGAATGGAAACTCCTCGGAGATTTGGACACGGACTGGAAACACCTTGGAGACTTGGACACGGACTGGAAACACCTCGGAGACTTGGACACGGACTGGAAACACCTCGGAGACTTGGACACGGACTGGAAACACCCGGAGACTTGGTCACGGAATGGAAACGCCTCGGAGACTTGGACACGGACTGGAAACACCTTGGAGACTTGGACACGGACTGGAAACACCTCGGAGACTTGGACACGGACTGGACTCACCTCGGAGACTTGGACACGGACTGGAACCTCCTCGGAGACTTGAACACGGACTGGAAACTCCTCGGAGACGTGGACACGGAATGGAAACACCTCGGAGACATGGACACCGACTGGAAACTCCTCGGAGACTTGGACACCGACTGGAAACACCTCGGAGACTTGGACACGGAATGGATATACCTCGGAGAGTTGGACACGGACTGGAAACACCTCGGAGACTTGGACACGGAATGGAAACACCTCGGAGACTTGGACACCGACTGGAAACTCCTCGGAGACTTGGACACCGACTGGAAACACCTCGGAGACTTGGACACCGACTGGAAACACCTCGGAGACTTGGACACGGACTGGAAACACCTCGGAGACTTGGACACCGACTGGAAACACCTCGGAGACTTGGACACCGACTGGAAACACCTCGGAGACTTGGACACGGACTGGAAATTCCTCGGAGACTTGGACACGGACTGGAAACACCTCGGAGACTTGGACACGGACTGGAATCTCCTCGGAGACTTGGACACGGACTGTAAACACCTCGGAGACTCGGACACGGACTGGAAACACCTCGGAGACTTGGACACGGAATGGAAACACCTCGGACACTTGGACACGGACTGTAAACACCTCGGAGACTCGGACACGGACTGGAAACACCTCGGAGACTTGGACACGGAATGGAAACACCTCGGACACTTGGACACGGACTGTAAACACCTCGGAGACTCGGACACGGACTGGAACCTCCTCAGAGACTTGGACACGGACTGGAACCTCCTCGGAGACTTGGACACGGACTGGAACCTCCTCAGAGACTTGGACACGGACTGGAACCTCCTCGGAGACTTGGACACGGACTGGAACCTCCTCAGAGACTTGGACACGGACTGGAACCTCCTCAGAGACTTGGACACGGACTGGACTCACCTCGGAGACACTGTACACGGACTGGAAACACCTCGGAGACATGGACACGGACTGGACTCACCATGGAGCCTTCTACACGGACTGGAACCTCCTCGGAGACTTGGACACGGACTGGAACCTCCTCGGAGACTTGGACACGGACTGGACTCACCTTGGAGACTTGACACGGACTGGAACCTCCTCAGAGACTTGGACACGGACTGGAACCTCCTCGGAGACTTGGACAAGGACTGGAACCTCCTCAGAGACTTGGACACGGACTGGAAACACCTCGGAGACATGGACACGGACTGGAAACACCTCGAAGACTCGGACACGGACTGGAACCTCCTCGGAGACATGGACACGGACTGGAAACACCTCGGAGACTTGGACACGGACTGGAACCTCCTCGGAGACTTGGACACGGACTGGAACCTCCTCAGAGACTTGGACACGGACTGGAAACACCTCGGAGACATGGACACGGACTGGAAACACCTCGGAGACTTGGACACGGACTGGAAACACCTCGGAGACTTGGTCACGGACTGGAAACACCTCGGAGACTTGGACACGGACTGGAAACACCTCGGAGACTTGGATACTGACTGGAAAGACCTCGGAGACTTGGACATGGACTGGAACCTCCTCGGAGACTCGGACACGGACTGGAACCTACTCGGACTTGGACAGGGACTGGAACCTCCTCGGTGACTTGGACACGGACTGGAAACACCTCGGAGACTTGGAAACGGACTGGAAACACCTCGGAGACTTGGACACGGACTGGAAGCACACGGAGACTTGGACAAGGAATGGAAACTCCTCGGAGATTTGGACACGGACTGGAAACACCTTGGAGACTTGGACACGGACTGGAAACACCTCGGAGACTTGGACACGGACTGGAAACACCTCGGAGACTTGGACACGGACTGGAAACACCCGGAGACTTGGTCACGGAATGGAAACGCCTCGGAGACTTGGACACGGACTGGAAACACCTTGGAGACTTGGACACGGACTGGAAATACCTCGGAGACTTGGACACGGACTGGAACCTCCTCAGAGACATGGCCACGGACTGGAAACACCTCGGAGACTTGGACACGGACTGGAAACACCTAGGAGACTTGGACACGGACTGGACTCACCTCGGAGACTTGGACACGGACTGGAACCTCCTCGGAGACTTGAACACGGACTGGAAACTCCTCGGAGACTTGGACACGGAATGGAAACACCTCGGAGACTTGGACACCGACTGGAAACTCCTCGGAGACTTGGACACCGACTGGAACCACCTCGGAGACTTGGACACCGACTGGAAACACCTCGGAGACTTGAACACCGACTGGAAACACCTCGGAGACTTGGACACGGACTGGAAACACCTCGGAGACTTGGACACCGACTGGAAACACCTCGGAGACTTGGACACCGACTGGAAACACCTCGGAGACTTGGACACGGACTGGAAACACCTCGGAGAATTGGACACCGACTGGAAACACCTCGGAGACTTGGACACGGACTGGAAACACCTCGGAGACTTGGACACGGACTGGAAACACCTGGGAGACTTGAACACGGACTGTAACCTCCTCGGTGACTTGGACACGGACTGGAAACACCTCGGAGACTGTGGACACGGACTGGAACCTCCTCGGAGACTTTGACACGGACTGGAATCTCCTCGGAGACTTGGACACGGACTGTAAACCTCCTCGGAGAAGTGGACACCGACTGGAAACACCTCGGAGACTTGGACACGGACTGGAACCTCCTCGGAGACTTGGACACGGACTGTAAACCTCATCGGAGAAGTGGACACCGACTGGAAACACCTCGGAGACTTGGACACGGACTGGAACCTCCTCAGAGACTTGGACACGGACTGTAAACCTCCTCGGAGAAGTGGACTCGGACTGGAAACACCTCGGAGACTTGGACACGGACTGGAACCTCCTCAGAGACTTGGACACGGAATGTAAACCTCCTCGGAGATGTGGACTCGGACTGGAAACACCTCGGAGACTCGGACACGGACTGGAAACACCTCGGAGACTTGGACACGGACTGTAAACACCTCGGAGACTCGGACACGGACTGGAAACACCTCGGAGACTTGGACACGGAATGGAAACACCTCGGACACTTGGACACGGACTGTAAACACCTCGAGACTCGGACACGGACTGGAAACACCTCGGAGACTTGGACACGGAATGGAAACACCTCGGACACTTGGACACGTACTGTAAACACCACGGAGACTCGGACACGGACTGGAAACACCTCGGAGACTTGGACACGGAATGGAAACACCTCGGACACTTGGACACGGACTGGAACCTCCTCAGAGACTTGGACACGGACTGGAACCTCCTCGGAGACTTGGACACGGACTGGAACCTCCTCAGAGACTTGGACACGGACTGGAACCTCCTCAGAGACTAGGACACGGACTGGACTCACCTCGGAGACTTGTACACGGACTGGAAACACCTCGGAGACATGGACACGGACTGGACTCACCATGGAGTGTTGGACACGGACTGGATCCTCCTCGGAGACTTGGACACGGACTGGAACCTCCTCGGAGACTTGGACACGGACTGGACTCACCTTGGAGACTTGGACACGGACTGGAACCTCCTCAGAGACTTGGACACGGACTGGAACCTCCTCGGAGACTTGGACAAGGACTGGAACCTCCTCGGAGACTTGGACACGGACTGGAAACACCTCGGAGACATGGACACGCACTGGAAACACCTCGGAAACTTTGACACGGACTGGACTCACCTCGGAGACTTGGACACGGACTGGAACCTCCTCGGAGACTTGGACACGGACTGGAACCTCCTCAGAGACTTGGACACGGACTGGAAACACCTCGGAGACATGGACACGGACTGGAAACACCTCGGAGACTTGGACACTGACTGGACTCACCTCGGAGACTTGGACACGGACTGGAACCTCCTCGGAGACTTGAACACGGACTGGAAACTCCTCGGAGACTTGGACACGGAATGGAAACACCTCGGAGACTTGGACACCGACTGGAAACTCCTCGGAGACTTGGACACCGACTGGAAACACCTCGGAGACTTGGACACCGACTGGAAACACCTCGGAGACTTGAACACCGACTGGAAACACCTCGGAGACTTGGACACGGACTGGAAACACCTCGGAGACTTGGACACCGACTGGAAACACCTCGGAGACTTGGACACCGACTGGAAACACCTCGGAGACTTGGACACGGACTGGAAACACCTCGGAGACTTGGACACCGACTGGAAACACCTCGGAGACTTGGACACGGACTGGAAACACCTCGGAGACTTGGACACGGACTGGAAACACCTGGGAGACTTGGACACGGACTGTAACCTCCTCGGTGACTTGGACACGGACTGGAAACACCTCGGAGACTGTGGACACGGACTGGAACCTCCTCGGAGACTTTGACACGGACTGGAATCTCCTCGGAGACTTGGACACGGACTGTAAACCTCCTCGGAGAAGTGGACACGGACTGGAAACACCTCGGAGACTTGGACACGGACTGGATCCTCCTCGGAGACTTGGACACGGACTGTAAACCTCCTCGGAGAAGTGGACACGGACTGGAAACATCTCGGAGACTTGGACACGGACTGGAACCTCCTCAGAGACTTGGACACGGACTGTAAACCTCCTCGGAGAAGTGGACTCGGACTGGAAACACCTCGGAGACTTGGACACGGACTGGAACCTCCTCAGAGACTTGGACACGGACTGTAAACCTCCTCGGAGAAGTGGACTCGGACTGGAAACACCTCGGAGACTCGGACACGGACTGGAAACACCTCGGAGACTTGGACACGGACTGTAAACACCTCGGAGACTCGGACACGGACTGGAAACACCTCGGAGACTTGGACACGGAATGGAAACACCTCGGACACTTGGACACGGACTGTAAACACCTCGGAGACTCGGACACGGACTGGAAACACCTCGGAGACTTGGACACGGACTGGAAACACCTCGGACAATTGGACATGGACTGGAAACACCTCGGAGACTCGGACATGGACTGGAAACACCTCGGAGAGTTGAACACGGACTGGAAACACCTCGGAGACTTGGTCACGGACTGGAAACACCTCGGAGACTTGGACACGGACTGGAAACACCTCGGAGACTTGGATACGGACTGGAAAGACCTCGGAGACTTGGACATGGACTGGAACCTCCGCGGAGACTCGGACACGGACTGGAACCTACTCGGACTTGGACAGGGACTGGAACCTCCTCGGAGACTTGGACACGGACTGGAACCTCCTCGGTGACTTGGACACGGACTGGAAACACCTCGGAGACTTGGAAACGGACTGGAAACACCTCGGAGACTTGGACACGGACTGGAAGCACACGGAGACTTGGACAAGGAATGGAAACTCCTCGGAGATTTGGACACGGACTGGAAACACCTTGGAGACTTGGACACGGACTGGAAACACCTCGGAGACTTGGACACGGACTGGAAACACCTCGGAGACTTGGACACGGACTGGAAACACCCGGAGACTTGGTCACGGAATGGAAACGCCTCGGAGACTTGGACACGGACTGGAAACACCTTGGAGACTTGGACACGGACTGGAAATACCTCGGAGACTTGGACACGGACTGGAACCTCCTCAGAGACATGGCCACGGACTGGAAACACCTCGGAGACTTGGACACGGACTGGAAACACCTAGGAGACTTGGACACGGACTGGACTCACCTCGGAGACTTGGACACGGACTGGAACCTCCTCGGAGACTTGAACACGGACTGGAACCTCCTCAGAGACTAGGACACGGACTGGACTCACCTCGGAGACTCGGACATGGACTGGAAACACCTCGGAGAGTTGGACACGGACTGGAAACACCTCGGAGACTTGGTCACGGACTGGAAACACCTCGGAGACTTGGACACGGACTGGAAACACCTCGGAGACTTGGATACGGACTGGAAAGACCTCGGAGACTTGGACATGGACTGGAACCTCCTCGGAGACTCGGACACGGACTGGAACCTACTCGGACTTGGACAGGGACTGGAACCTCCTCGGAGACTTGGACACGGACTGGAACCTCCTCGGTGACTTGGACACGGACTGGAAACACCTCGGAGACTTGGAAACGGACTGGAAACACCTCGGAGACTTGGACACGGACTGGAAGCACACGGAGACTTGGACAAGGAATGGAAACTCCTCGGAGATTTGGACACGGACTGGAAACACCTTGGAGACTTGGACACGGACTGGAAACACCTCGGAGACTTGGACACGGACTGGAAACACCTCGGAGACTTGGACACGGACTGGAAACACACGGAGACTTGGTCACGGAATGGAAACGCCTCGGAGACTTGGACACGGACTGGAAACACCTTGGAGACTTGGACACGGACTGGAAATACCTCGGAGACTTGGACACGGCCTGGAACCTCCTCAGAGACATGGCCACGGACTGGAAACACCTCGGAGACTTGGACACGGACTGGAAACACCTAGGAGACTTGGACACGGACTGGACTCACCTCGGAGACTTGGACACGGACTGGAACCTCCTCGGAGACTTGAACACGGACTGGAAACTCCTCGGAGACTTGGACACGGAATGGAAACACCTCGGAGACTTGGACACCGACTGGAAACTCCTCGGAGACTTGGACACCGACTGGAAACACCTCGGAGACTTGGACACCGACTGGAAACACCTCGGAGACTTGAACACCGACTGGAAACACCTCGGAGACTTGGACACGGACTGGAAACACCTCGGAGACTTGGACACCGACTGGAAACACCTCGGAGACTTGGACACCGACTGGAAACACCTCGGAGACTTGGACACGGACTGGAAACACCTCGGAGAATTGGACACCGACTGGAAACACCTCGGAGACTTGGACACGGACTGGAAACACCTCGGAGACTTGGACACGGACTGGAAACACCTGGGAGACTTGGACACGGACTGTAACCTCCTCGGTGACTTGGACACGGACTGGAAACACCTCGGAGACTGTGGACACGGACTGGAACCTCCTCGGAGACTTTGACACGGACTGGAATCTCCTCGGAGACTTGGACACGGACTGTAAACCTCCTCGGAGAAGTGGACACGGACTGGAAACACCTCGGAGACTTGGACACGGACTGGAACCTCCTCGGAGACTTGGACACGGACTGTAAACCTCCTCGGAGAAGTGGACACGGACTGGAAACACCTCCGTGACTTGGACACGGACTGGAACCTCCTCAGAGACTTGGACACGGACTGTAAACCTCCTCGGAGAAGTGGACTCGGACTGGAAACACCTCGGAGACTTGGACACGGACTGGAACCTCCTCAGAGACTTGGACACGGACTGTAAACCTCCTCGGAGAAGTGGACTCGGACTGGAAACACATCGGAGACTCGGACACGGACTGGAAACACCTCGGAGACTTGGACACGGACTGTAAACACCTCGGAGACTCGGACACGGACTGGAAACACCTCGGACACTTGGACACGGACTGTAAACACCTCGAGACTCGGACACGGACTGGAAACACCTCGGAGACTTGGACACGGAATGGAAACACCTCGGACACTTGGACACGTACTGTAAACACCTCGGAGACTCGGACACGGACTGGAAACACCTCGGAGACTTGGACACGGAATGGAAACACCTCGGACACTTGATCACGGACTGGAACCTCCTCAGAGACTTGGACACGGACTGGAACCTCCTCGGAGACTTGGACACGGACTGGAACCTCCTCAGAGACTTGGACACGGACTGGAACCTCCTCAGAGACTAGGACACGGACTGGACTCACCTCGGAGACTTGTACACGGACTGGAAACACCTCGGAGACATGGACACGGACTGGAAATACCTCGGAGACTTGGACACGGCCTGGAACCTCCTCAGAGACATGGCCACGGACTGGAAACACCTCGGAGACTTGGACACGGACTGGAAACACCTAGGAGACTTGGACACGGACTGGACTCACCTCGGAGACTTGGACACGGACTGGAACCTCCTCGGAGACTTGAACACGGACTGGAAACTCCTCGGAGACTTGGACACGGAATGGAAACACCTCGGAGACTTGGACACCGACTGGAAACTCCTCGGAGACTTGGACACGGACTGGACTCACCTTGGAGACTTGGACACGGACTGGAACCTCCTCGGAGACTTGGACACGGACTGGACTCACCTTGGAGACTTGGACACGGACTGCAACCTCCTCAGAGACTTGGACACCGACTGGAAACACCTCGGAGACTTGAACACGGACTGGAAACTCCTCGGAGACTTGGACACGGAATGGAAACACCTCGGAGACTTGGACACCGACTGGAAACTCCTCGGAGACTTGGACACCGACTGGAAACACCTCGGAGACTTGGACACCGACTGGAAACACCTCGGAGACTTGAACACCGACTGGAAACACCTCGGAGACTTGGACACGGACTGGAAACACCTCGGAGACTTGAACACGGACTGGAAACACCTCGGAGACTGTGGACACGGACTGGAACCTCCTCGGAGACTTTGACACGGACTGGAATCTCCTCGGAGACTTGGACACGGACTGTAAACCTCCTCGGAGAAGTGGACACGGACTGGAAACACCTCGGAGACTTGGACACGGACTGGAACCTCCTCGGAGACTTGGACACGGACTGTAAACCTCCTCGGAGAAGTGGACACGGACTGGAAACACCTCGGAGACTTGGACACGGACTGGAACCTCCTCAGAGACTTGGACACGGACTGTAAACCTCCTCGGAGAAGTGGACTCGGACTGGAAACACCTCGGAGACTTGGACACGGACTGGAACCTCCTCAGAGACTTGGACACGGACTGTAAACCTCCTCGGAGAAGTGGACTCGGACTGGAAACACCTCGGAGACTCGGACACGGACTGGAAACACCTCGGAGACTTGGACACGGACTGTAAACACCTCGGAGACTCGGACACGGACTGGAAACACCTCGGAGACTTGGACACGGAATGGAAACACCTCGGACACTTGGACACGGACTGTAAACACCTCGAGACTCGGACACGGACTGGAAACACCTCGGAGACTTGGACACGGAATGGAAACACCTCGGACACTTGGACACGTACTGTAAACACCTCGGAGACTCGGACACGGACTGGAAACACCTCGGAGACTTGGACACGGAATGGAAACACCTCGGACACTTGATCACGGACTGGAACCTCCTCAGAGACTTGGACACGGACTGGAACCTCCTCGGAGACTTGGACACGGACTGGAACCTCCTCAGAGACTTGGACACGGACTGGAACCTCCTCAGAGACTAGGACACGGACTGGACTCACCTCGGAGACTTGTACACGGACTGGAAACACCTCGGAGACATGGACACGGACTGGACTCACCATGGAGTGTTGGACACGGACTGGATCCTCCTCGGAGACTTGGACACGGACTGGAACCTCCTCGGAGACTTGGACACGGACTGGACTCACCTTGGAGACTTGGACACGGACTGCAACCTCCTCAGAGACTTGGACACGGACTGGAACCTCCTCGGAGACTTGGACAAGGACTGGAACCTCCTCGGAGACTTGGACACGGACTGGAAACACCTCGGAGACATGGACACGCACTGGAAACACCTCGGAAACTTGGACACGGACTGGACTCACCTCGGAGACTTGGACACGGACTGGAACCTCCTCGGAGACTTGGACACGGACTGGAACCTCCTCAGAGACTTGGACACGGACTGGAAACACCTCGGAGACATGGACACGGACTGGAAACACCTCGGAGACTTGGACACTGACTGGACTCACCTCGGAGACTTGGACACGGACTGGAACCTCCTCGGAGACTTGAACACGGACTGGAAACTCCTCGGAGACTTGGACACGGAATGGAATCACCTCGGAGACTTGGACACCGACTGGAAACTCCTCGGAGACTTGGACACCGACTGGAAACACCTCGGAGACTTGGACACCGACTGGAAACACCTCGGAGACTTGAACACCGACTGGAAACACCTCGGAGACTTGGACACGGACTGGAAACACCTCGGAGACTTGGACACCGACTGGAAACACCTCGGAGACTTGGACACCGACTGGAAACACCTCGGAGACTTGGACACGGACTGGAAACACCTCGGAGACTTGGACACCGACTGGAAACACCTCGGAGACTTGAACACCGACTGGAAACACCTCGGAGACTTGGACACGGACTGGAAACACCTCGGAGACTTGGACACGGACTGGAAACACCTGGGAGACTTGGACACGGACTGTAACCTCCTCGGTGACTTGGACACGGACTGGAAACACCTCGGAGACTGTGGACACGGACTGGAACCTCCTCGGAGACTTTGACACGGACTGGAATCTCCTCGGAGACTTGGACACGGACTGTAAACCTCCTCGGAGAAGTGGACACGGACTGGAAACACCTCGGAGACTTGGACACGGACTGGATCCTCCTCGGAGACTTGGACACGGACTGTAAACCTCCTCGGAGAAGTGGACACGGACTGGAAACATCTCGGAGACTTGGACACGGACTGGAACCTCCTCAGAGACTTGGACACGGACTGTAAACCTCCTCGGAGAAGTGGACTCGGACTGGAAACACCTCGGAGACTTGGACACGGACTGGAACCTCCTCAGAGACTTGGACACGGACTGTAAACCTCCTCGGAGAAGTGGACTCGGACTGGAAACACCTCGGAGACTCGGACACGGACTGGAAACACCTCGGAGACTTGGACACGGACTGTAAACACCTCGGAGACTCGGACACGGACTGGAAACACCTCGGAGACTTGGACACGGAATGGAAACACCTCGGACACTTGGACACGGACTGTAAAAACCTCGGAGACTCGGACACGGACTGGAAACACCTCGGAGACTCGGACATGGACTGGAAACACCTCGGAGACTTGGACACGGAATGGAAACACCTCGGTGACTTAGACACGGAATGGAAACACCTCGGAGACTTGGACACGGACTGGAAACACCTCGGAGACTTGGACACGGACTGGAACCTCCTCGTAGACTTGGACCCGGACTGGAAACACATCGGACACTTGGACACGGACTGGAACCTCCTCGTAGACTTGGACACGGAACGGAAACACATCGGACACTTGGACACGGACTGGAACCTCCTCGTAGACTTGGACACGGAGTGGAAACACCTCGGACACTTGGACACGGACTGGAAACACCTCGGACACTTGGACATGGACTGGAAACACTTCGGAGACTCGGACACGGACTGGAAACACCTCGGAGACTTGGACACGGAATGGAAACACCTCGGACACTTGGACACGGACTGGAACCTCCTCAGAGACTTGGACACGGACTGGAACCTCCTCAGAGACTTGGACACGGACTGGAACCTCCTCAGAGACTAGGACACGGACTGGACTCACCTCGGAGACTTGTACACGGACTGGAAACACCTCGGATACATGGACACGGACTGGACTCACCATGGAGTGTTGGACACGGACTGGATCCTCCTAGGAGACTTGGACACGGACTGGAACCTCCTCGGAGACTTGGACACGGACTGGACTCACCTTGGAGACTTGGACACGGACTGGAACCTCCTCAGAGACTTGGACACGGACTGGAACCTCCTCGGAGACTTGGACAAGGACTGGAACCTCCTCGGAGACTTGGACACGGACTGGAAACACCTCGGAGACATGGACACGCACTGGAAACACCTCGGAAACTTGGACACGGACTGGACTCACCTCGGAGACTTGGACACGGACTGGAACCTCCTCGGAGACTTGGACACGGACTGGAACCTCCTCAGAGACTTGGACACGGACTGGAAACACCTCGGAGACATGGACACGGACTGGAAACACCTCGGAGACTTGGACACGGACTGGAAACACCTCGGAGACTTGGTCACGGACTGGAAACACCTCGGAGACTTGGACACGGACTGGAACCTCCTCAAAGACTTGGACACCGACTGGAACCTCCTCGGTGACTTGGACACGGACTGGAAACACCTCGGAGACTTGGACACGGACTGGAACCTCCTCGGAGACTTGGACACGGACTGTAAACCTCCTCGGAGAAGTGGACACGGACTGGAAACACCTCGGAGACTTGGACACGGACTGGAACCTCCTCAGAGACTTGGACACGGACTGTAAACCTCCTCGGAGAAGTGGACTCGGACTGGAAACACCTCGGAGACTTGGACACGGACTGGAACCTCCTCAGAGACTTGGACACGGACTGTAAACCTCCTCGGAGAAGTGGACTCGGACTGGAAACACCTCGGAGACTCGGACACGGACTGGAAACACCTCGGAGACTTGGACACGGACTGTAAACACCTCGGAGACTCGGACACGGACTGGAAACACCTCGGAGACTTGGACACGGAATGGAAACACCTCGGACACTTGGACACGGACTGTAAACACCTCGGAGACTCGGACACGGACTGGAAACACCTCGGAGACTTGGACACGGACTGGAAACACCTCGGAGACTTGGACACGGACTGGAAACACCTCGGAGACTTGGTCACGGACTGGAAACACCTCGGAGACTTGGACACGGACTGGAACCTCCTCAAAGACTTGGACACCGACTGGAACCTCCTCGGTGACTTGGACACGGACTGGAAACACCTCGGAGACTTGGACACGGACTGGAAACACCTCGGAGACTTGGACACGGACTGGAAGCACACGGAGACTTGGACACGGAATGGAAACTCCTCGGAGACTTGGACACGGACTGGAAACACCTTGGAGACTTGGACACGGACTGGAAACACCTCGGAGACATGGACACGGACTGGAAACACCTCGGAGACTTGGACACGGACTGGAAACACCCGGAGACTTGGACACGGAATGGAAACGCCTCGGAGACTTGGACACGGACTGGAAACACCTTGGAGACTTGGACACGGACTGGAAATACCTCGGAGACTTGGACACGGACTGGAAACACCTCGGAGACTTGGACACGGACTGGAAACAACTGGAGACTTGGACACGGAATGGAAACTCCCGGAGAATTGGACTCGGACTAGAACCTCCTCGGAGAAGTGGACACGGACTGGAAACACCTCGGAGACTTGGACACGGACTGGAAACACCTCGGAGAGTTGGACTAGGACTGGAAACACCTCGGAGACTTGGACCCGGACTGGAAACACCTCGGAGACTTGGACACCGACTGGAAACACCTCGGAGACTTGGACTCGGACTGGAAACACCTCGGAGACTCGGACACGGACTGGAAACACCTCGGAGACTTGGACTCGGACTGGGAACACCTCGGAGACTCGGACACGGACTGGAAACACCTCGGAGACTTGGACACGTACTGGAACCTCCTCGGAGACTCGGACACGGACTGGAACCTCCTCGGAGACTTGCACACGGACTGCACCCTCCTCGGAGACTTGGACACGGAGTGGAACCTCCTCGGAGACTTGGACACGGACTGGAAACACCTTGGAGACTTGGACACGGACTGGAATATCCTCAGAGACTTGGACACGGACTGGAAAGCTCCCCGGAGACTTGGACACGGACTGGAAACACCTCGGAGACTTGGACACGGACTGGAAACACCTCGGAAATTTGGACACGGACTGGACTCACCTCCGAGACTTGGACACGGACCGGAAACTCCTCAGAGACTTGGACAC
This sequence comes from Hypanus sabinus, assembly GCF_030144855.1. Lineage (NCBI taxonomy): Eukaryota > Metazoa > Chordata > Chondrichthyes > Myliobatiformes > Dasyatidae > Hypanus > Hypanus sabinus. The sequence goes on from NW_026781329.1 coordinate 354,536, forward strand.
GGACTGGAACCTCCTCAGAGACTTGGACACGTACTGGAACCTCCTCAGAGACTTGGACACGGACTGGAACCTCCTCGGAGACTTGGACACGGACCGGAAACTCCTCAGAGACTTGGACACGGACTGGAACCTCCTCAGAGACTTGGACACGGACTGGAACCTCCTCGGAGACTTGGACAAGGACTGGAACCTCCTCGGAGACTTGGACACGGACTGGAAACACCTCGGAGAAATGGACACGGACTGGAAACACCTCGGAGACTCGGACACGGACTGGAACCTCCTCGGAGACATGGACACGGACTGGAAACACCTCGGAGACTTGGACACGGACTGGAAACACCTCGGAGACATGGACACGGACTGGACTCACCTCGGAGACTTGGACACGGACTGGAACCTCCTCGGAGACTTGGACACGGACTGGAAACTCCTCAGAGACTTGGACACAGACTGGAAACACCTCGGACACTTGGACACGGACTGTAAAAACCTCGGAGACTCGGACACGGACTGGAAACACCTCGGAGACTTGGACACGGACTGGAAACACCTCGGACACTTGGACATGGACTGGAAACACCTCGGAGACTCGGACATGGACTGGAAACACCTCGGAGACTTGGACACGGAATGGAAACACCTCGGTGACTTAGACACGGAATGGAAACACCTTGGAGACTTGGACACGGACTGGAAACACCTCGGAGACTTGGACACGGACTGGAACCTCCTCGTAGACTTGGACCCGGACTGGAAACACATCGGACACTTGGACACGGACTGGAACCTCCTCGTAGACTTGGACACGGAACGGAAACACATCGGACACTTGGACACGGACTGGAACCTCCTCGTAGACTTGGACACGGAGTGGAAACACCTCGGACACTTGGACACGGACTGGAAACACCTCGGACACTTGGACATGGACTGGAAACACTTCGGAGACTCGGACACGGACTGGAAACACCTCGGAGACTTGGACACGGAATGGAAACACCTCGGACACTTGGACACGGACTGGAACCTCCTCAGAGACTTGGACACGGACTGGAACCTCCTCAGAGACTTGGACACGGACTGGAACCTCCTCAGAGACTAGGACACGGACTGGACTCACCTCGGAGACTTGTACACGGACTGGAAACACCTCGGATACATGGACACGGACTGGACTCACCATGGAGTGTTGGACACGGACTGGATCCTCCTAGGAGACTTGGACACGGACTGGAACCTCCTCGGAGACTTGGACACGGACTGGACTCACCTTGGAGACTTGGACACGGACTGGAACCTCCTCAGAGACTTGGACACGGACTGGAACCTCCTCGGAGACTTGGACAAGGACTGGAACCTCCTCGGAGACTTGGACACGGACTGGAAACACCTCGGAGACATGGACACGCACTGGAAACACCTCGGAAACTTGGACACGGACTGGACTCACCTCGGAGACTTGGACACGGACTGGAACCTCCTCGGAGACTTGGACACGGACTGGAACCTCCTCAGAGACTTGGACACGGACTGGAAACACCTCGGAGACATGGACACGGACTGGAAACACCTCGGAGACTTGGACACGGACTGGAAACACCTCGGAGACTTGGTCACGGACTGGAAACACCTCGGAGACTTGGACACGGACTGGAACCTCCTCAAAGACTTGGACACCGACTGGAACCTCCTCGGTGACTTGGACACGGACTGGAAACACCTCGGAGACTTGGACACGGACTGGAACCTCCTCGGAGACTTGGACACGGACTGTAAACCTCCTCGGAGAAGTGGACACGGACTGGAAACACCTCGGAGACTTGGACACGGACTGGAACCTCCTCAGAGACTTGGACACGGACTGTAAACCTCCTCGGAGAAGTGGACTCGGACTGGAAACACCTCGGAGACTTGGACACGGACTGGAACCTCCTCAGAGACTTGGACACGGACTGTAAACCTCCTCGGAGAAGTGGACTCGGACTGGAAACACCTCGGAGACTCGGACACGGACTGGAAACACCTCGGAGACTTGGACACGGACTGTAAACACCTCGGAGACTCGGACACGGACTGGAAACACCTCGGAGACTTGGACACGGAATGGAAACACCTCGGACACTTGGACACGGACTGTAAACACCTCGGAGACTCGGACACGGACTGGAAACACCTCGGAGACTTGGACACGGACTGGAAACACCTCGGAGACTTGGACACGGACTGGAAACACCTCGGAGACTTGGTCACGGACTGGAAACACCTCGGAGACTTGGACACGGACTGGAACCTCCTCAAAGACTTGGACACCGACTGGAACCTCCTCGGTGACTTGGACACGGACTGGAAACACCTCGGAGACTTGGACACGGACTGGAAACACCTCGGAGACTTGGACACGGACTGGAAGCACACGGAGACTTGGACACGGAATGGAAACTCCTCGGAGACTTGGACACGGACTGGAAACACCTTGGAGACTTGGACACGGACTGGAAACACCTCGGAGACATGGACACGGACTGGAAACACCTCGGAGACTTGGACACGGACTGGAAACACCCGGAGACTTGGACACGGAATGGAAACGCCTCGGAGACTTGGACACGGACTGGAAACACCTTGGAGACTTGGACACGGACTGGAAATACCTCGGAGACTTGGACACGGACTGGAAACACCTCGGAGACTTGGACACGGACTGGAAACAACTGGAGACTTGGACACGGAATGGAAACTCCCGGAGAATTGGACTCGGACTAGAACCTCCTCGGAGAAGTGGACACGGACTGGAAACACCTCGGAGACTTGGACACGGACTGGAAACACCTCGGAGAGTTGGACTAGGACTGGAAACACCTCGGAGACTTGGACCCGGACTGGAAACACCTCGGAGACTTGGACACCGACTGGAAACACCTCGGAGACTTGGACTCGGACTGGAAACACCTCGGAGACTCGGACACGGACTGGAAACACCTCGGAGACTTGGACTCGGACTGGGAACACCTCGGAGACTCGGACACGGACTGGAAACACCTCGGAGACTTGGACACGTACTGGAACCTCCTCGGAGACTCGGACACGGACTGGAACCTCCTCGGAGACTTGCACACGGACTGCACCCTCCTCGGAGACTTGGACACGGAGTGGAACCTCCTCGGAGACTTGGACACGGACTGGAAACACCTTGGAGACTTGGACACGGACTGGAATATCCTCAGAGACTTGGACACGGACTGGAAAGCTCCCCGGAGACTTGGACACGGACTGGAAACACCTCGGAGACTTGGACACGGACTGGAAACACCTCGGAAATTTGGACACGGACTGGACTCACCTCCGAGACTTGGACACGGACCGGAAACTCCTCAGAGACTTGGACACGGACTGGAACCTCCTCAGAGACTTGGACACGTACTGGAACCTCCTCAGAGACTTGGACACGGACTGGAACCTCCTCGGAGACTTGGACACGGACCGGAAACTCCTCAGAGACTTGGACACGGACTGGAACCTCCTCAGAGACTTGGACACGGACTGGAACCTCCTCGGAGACTTGGACAAGGACTGGAACCTCCTCGGAGACTTGGACACGGACTGGAAACACCTCGGAGAAATGGACACGGACTGGAAACACCTCGGAGACTCGGACACGGACTGGAACCTCCTCGGAGACATGGACACGGACTGGAAACACCTCGGAGACTTGGACACGGACTGGAAACACCTCGGAGACATGGACACGGACTGGACTCACCTCGGAGACTTGGACACGGACTGGAACCTCCTCGGAGACTTGGACACGGACTGGAAACTCCTCAGAGACTTGGACACAGACTGGAAACACCTCGGAGACATGGACACGGACTGGAAACACCTCGGAGACTTGGACACGGACTGGAAACACCTCGGAGACTTGGTCACGGACTGCAAACACATCGGAGACTTGGACACGGACTGGAAACACCTCGGAGACTTGGATACGGACTGGAAAGACCTCGGAGACTTGGACATGGACTGGAACCTCCTCGGAGACTCGGACACGGACTGGAACCTACTCGGAGACTTTGACAGGGACTGGAACCTCCTCGGAGACTTGGACACGGACTGGAACCTCCTCGGTGACTTGGACACGGACTGGAAACACCTCGGAGACTTGGAAACGGACTGGAAACACCTCGGAGACTTGGACACGGACTGGAAGCACACGGAGACTTGGACACGGAATGGAAACTCCTCGGAGACTTGGACACGGACTGGAAACACCTTGGAGACTTGGACACGGACTGGAAACACCTCGGAGACTTGGACACGGACTGGAAACACCTCGGAGACTTGGACACGGACTGGAAACACCCGGAGACTTGGTCACGGAATGGAAACGCCTCGGAGACTTGGACACGGACTGGAAACACCTTGGAGACTTGGACACGGACTGGAAATACCTCGGAGACTTGGACACGGACTGGAACCTCCTCGGAGACATGGACACGGACTGGAAACACCTCGGAGACTTGGACACGGACTGGAAACACCTCGGAGACATGGACACGGACTGGAAACACCTCGGAGACTCGGACACGGACTGGAACCTCCTCGGAGACATGGACACGGACTGGAAACACCTCGGAGACTTGGACACGGACTGGAAACACCTCGGAGACATGGACACGGACTGGACTCACCTCAGAGACTTGGACACGGACTGGAACCTCCTCGGAGACTTGGACACGGACTGGAACCTCCTCAAAGACTTGGACACGGACTGGAAACACCTCGGAGACATGGACACGGACTGGAAACACCTCGGAGACTTGGACACGGACTGGAAACACCTCGGAGACTTGGTCACGGACTGGAAACACCTCGGAGACTTGGACACGGACTGGAAACACCTCGGAGACTTGGATACGGACTGGAAAGACCTCGGAGACTTGGACATGGACTGGAACCTCCTCGGAGACTCGGACACGGACTGGAACCTACTCGGAGACTTGGACAGGGACTGGAACCTCCTCGGAGACTTGGACACGGACTGGAACCTCCTCGGTGACTTGGACACGGACTGGAAACACCTCGGAGACTTGGAAACGGACTGGAAACACCTCGGAGACTTGGACACGGACTGGAAGCACACGGAGACTTGGACACGGAATGGAAACTCCTCGGAGACTTGGACACGGACTGGAAACACCTTGGAGACTTGGACACGGACTGGAAACACCTCGGAGACTTGGACACGGACTGGAAACACCTCGGAGACTTGGACACGGACTGGAAACACCCGGAGACTTGGTCACGGAATGGAAACGCCTCGGAGACTTGGACACGTACTGGAAACACCTTGGAGACTTGGACACGGACTGGAAATACCTCGGAGACTTGGACACGGACTGGAACCTCCTCGGAGACATGGACACGGACTGGAAACACCTCGGAGACTTGGACACGGACTGGAAACACCTCGGAGACTTGGACACGGACTGGAAACACCTCGGAGACTTGGACACGGACTGGAAACACCCGGAGACTTGGACACGGAATGGAAACGCCTCGGAGACTTGGACACGGACTGGAAACACCTTGGAGACTTGGACACTGACTGGAAATACCTCGGAGACTTGGACACGGACTGGAAACACCTCGGAGACTTGGACACGGACTGGAAACTCCTCGGAGTCTTGGACACGGAATGGAAACAACTCGGAGACTTGGACACCGACTGGAAAATCCTCGGAGACTTGGACACCGACTGGAAACACCTCGGAGACTTGGACACCGACTGGAAACACCTCGGAGACTTGGACACCGACTGGAAACACCTCGGAGACTTGGACACGGACTGGAAACACCTCGGAGACTTGGACACCGACTGGAAACACCTCGGAGACTTGGACACCGACTGGAAACACCTCGGAGACTTGGACACGGACTGGAAACACCTCGGAGACTTGGACACCGACTGGAAACACCTCGGAGACTTGGACACGGACTGTAAACCTCCTCGGAGAAGTGGACACGGACTGGAAACACCTCGGAGACTTGGACACGGACTGGAACCTCCTCGGAGACTTGGACACGGACTGTAAACCTCCTCGGAGAAGTGGACACGGACTGGAAACACCTCGGAGACTTGGACACGGACTGGAACCTCCTCAGAGACTTGGACACGGACTGTAAACCTCCTCGGAGAAGTGGACTCGGACTGGAAACACCTCGGAGACTTGGACACGGACTGGAACCTCCTCAGAGACTTGGACACGGACTGTAAACCTCCTCGGAGAAGTGGACTCGGACTGGAAACACCTCGGAGACTCGGACACGGACTGGAAACACCTCGGAGACTTGGACACGGACTGTAAACAACTCGGAGACTCGGACAGGGACTGGAAACACCTCGGAGACTTGGACACGGAATGGAAACACCTCGGACACTTGGACACGGACTGTAAACACCTCGGAGACTTGGACACGGACTGGAACCTCCTCGGAGACTTGGACACGGACTGGAACCTCCTCAGAGACTTGGACACGGACTGGAACCTCCTCAGAGACTAGGACACGGACTGGACTCACCTCGGAGACTTGTACACGGACTGGAAACATCTCGGAGACATGGACACGGACTGGACTCACCATGGAGTCTTGGACACGGACTGGATCCTCCTCGGAGACTTGGACACGGACTGGAACCTCCTCGGAGACTTGGACACGGACTGGACTCACCTTGGAGACTTGGACACGGACTGGAACCTCCTCAGAGACTTGGACACGGACTGGAACCTCCTCGGAGACTTGGACATGGACTGGAACCTCCACGGAGACTTGGACACGGACTGGAAACACCTCGGAGACATGGACACGGACTGGAAACACCTCGGAGACTCGGACACGGACTGGAACCTCCTCGGAGACATGGACACGGACTGGAAACACCTCGGAAACTTGGACACGGACTGGACTCACCTCGGAGACTTGGACACGGACTGGAACCTCCTCGGAGACTTGGACACGGACTGGAACCTCCTCAGAGACTTGGACACGGACTGGAAACACCTCGGAGACATGGACACGGACTGGAAACACCTCGGAGACTTGGACACGGACTGGAAACACCTCGGAGACTTGGTCACGGACTGGAAACACCTCGGAGACTTGGACACGGACTGGAACCTCCTCAAAGACTTGGACACGGACTGGAACCTCCTCGGTGACTTGGACACGGACTGGAAACACCTCGGAGACTTGGACACGGACTGGAAACACCTCGGAGACTTGGACACGGACTGGAAGCACACGGAGACTTGGACACGGAATGGAAACTCCTCGGAGACTTGGACACGGACTGGAAACACCTTGGAGACTTGGACACGGACTGGAAACACCTCGGAGACATGGACACGGACTGGAAACACCTCGGAGACTTGGACACGGACTGGAAACACCCGGAGACTTGGACACGGAATGGAAACGCCTCGGAGACTTGGACACGGACTGGAAACACCTTGGAGTCTTGGACACGGACTGGAAATACCTCGGAGACTTGGACACGGACTGGAAACACCTCGGAGACTTGGACACGGACTGGAAACAACTGGAGACTTGGACACGGAATGGAAACTCCCGGAGACTTGGACTCGGACTAGAACCTCCTCGGAGAAGTGGACACGGACTGGAAACACCTCGGAGACTTGGACACGGACTGGAAACACCTCGGAGAGTTGGACTAGGACTGGAAACACCTCGGAGACTTGGACCCGGACTGGAAACACCTCGGAGACTTGGACACCGACTGGAAACACCTCGGAGACTTGGACTCGGACTGGAAACACCTCGGAGACTCGGACACGGACTGGAAACACCTCGGAGACTTGGACTCGGACTGGGAACACCTCGGAGACTCGGACACGGACTGGAAACACCTCGGAGACTTGGACACGTACTGGAACCTCCTCGGAGACTCGGACACGGACTGGAACCTCCTCGGAGACTTGCACACGGACTGGACCCTCCTCGGAGACTTGGACACGGAGTGGAACCTCCTCGGAGACTTGGACACGGACTGGAAACACCTTGGAGACTTGGACACGGACTGGAATATCCTCAGAGACTTGGACACGGACTGGAAAGCTCCCCGGAGACTTGGACACGGACTGGAAACACCTCGGAGACTTGGACACGGACTGGAAACACCTCGGAAATTTGGACACGGACTGGACTCACCTCCGAGACTTGGACACGTACTGGAACCTCCTCAGAGACTTGGACACGTACTGGAACCTCCTCAGAGACTTGGACACGGACTGGAACCTCCTCGGAGACTTGGACACGGACCGGAAACTCCTCAGAGACTTGGACACGGACTGGAACCTCCTCAGAGACTTGGACACGGACTGGAAGCTCCTCGGAGACTTGGACACGGACCGGAAACTCCTCAGAGACTTGGACACGGACTGGAACCTCCTCGGAGACATGGACACGGACTGGACTCACCTCCGAGACTTGGACACGGACCGGAAACTTCTCAGAGACTTGGACACGGACTGGAACCTCCTCGGAGACTTGGCCACGGACTGGAACCTCCTCAGAGACTTGGACACGGACTGGAAACTCCTCAGAGACTTGGACACGGACTGGAAGCTCCTCGGAGACTTGGACACGGACCGGAAACTCCTCAGAGACTTGGACACGGACTGGAACCTCCTCGGAGACATGGACACGGACTGGACTCACCTCCGAGACTTGGACACGGACCGGAAACTTCTCAGAGACTTGGACACGGACTGGAACCTCCTCGGAGACTTGGCCACGGACTGGAACCTCCTCAGAGACTTGGACACGGACTGGAAACTCCTCGGAGACTTGGAGATGGACTGGAAACTCCTCGGAGACTTGGACATGGACTGGAATCACCTCGGAGACTTGGACAGGGACTGGAACCTCCTCAGAGACTTGGACACGGACTGGAAACTCCTCGGAGACTTGGAGATGGACTGGAAACTCCTCGGAGACTTGGACATTGACTGGAAACACCTCGGAGACTTGGACACGGACTGGAAACTCCTCGCAGACTTGGACACGGACTGGAACCTCCTCGCAGACTTGGACACGGACTGGAACCTCCTCAGAGACTTGGACCCAGACTGGACTCTCCTTGGAGCCTTGGACATGAGCACAGGAACACTGAGCCTTGGAGCCCTCCTTGGGAACAGGACGTAGGGCCGGGGTTTATGCAGAGTCAGGACCCCTCCTTAGGGACAGGACGTAGGGCCGGGGTTTATGCAGAGTCAGGACCCCTCCTTGGGAACAGGACGTAGGGCCGGGGTTTATGCAGAGTCAGGACCCCTCCTTAGGGACAGGACGTAGGGCTGGGACTCATACACAGACTGGGACACATAAACACAGGGACTCAAAGAGATTGTTCCAAGCTCAATGATAGATAGTTCCTTCTGTTGGTGTGGCAAGGCTTCGGTCTCACTCCGGTGGCTGAACTTGACAGCGATACAGGCAAGGCTTCAGGCGTATGTTGCAGGCAGTGGAAGGGAAGGGAACAGTCCAGCCTCAGGGTAACAGCAAAGACAGCATGACTTACCCAACAGAGGCAAGGACAGGGAGGGACTGATCCAACCGCAGGGTAACGGCAGAGACAGCCTGACTTACCCCACACAGGCAAGGACAGGATACTGACGAGACAACCAGCACCTACACTCGAACCCAGGGCCACCTATATTCCCGGCCCCAAGACGAGAATCAGGTGCCTGTGAATAAGCCCAAATGGAAAAAGGGATAGCCGGAAGACCCAGAGTCTGGATTCCATGGACTGGATGGTGAACTGGAATGCGGACTTCACGGACCGGACCATGACAGTCCATGGGGCAGCCCACTGGCGTTTCCCTGCTTCCAGTGTCCACAAACCCACAAGTTACTAACCATAACCTGTACTTATTTGATCTGTGGGTGGAAAGCAGAACAGCCGGAAGAAACACACATGGTCATGGGGAGAATATACAAACTTACAGCCGGTAGCAGAGTTTGAACCCTAATTTCTGACTCTCTAAAGTGTTATGCTACTTTGCCGTCCTCATAATGCGACAACTGCCTAGTGAAGATGTAATTGGGAACAATGGGATTATTATCCAAATCTAGTGAACTCATAGTTGAACTGGGAGGGCTGTGATATGCTGAGTGAAGATGAGGCGCTGGCCCTTTCTCCTCACCATCGAGCACATCTACATGAAGTGCTGTCACAGGAAAGCAGCGTCCATCATCAGGGACCCCCACCACCCAGGACACGCTCCCCTCTTGCTGCTGTCATCAGGAGGAAGGAACAGGAGCCTGATGACTCACACCACCAACTCCAGGAACAATTATTATTCCTCAGCCATCAGGATCTTGAACCAAAGTGATGACTTCACTTACTCCATCATTGAAATGTTCTCACAACCAGTGGACTCACTTTCAAGGACTCTTCATCTCATGTTCTTCACATTTATTGCTTATTTATTTATTACTATTATTTCTTTCTTTTTGTTTTTGCAAAGATTGCTGTTTTTTGCACACTTGTTGAACCCAGGTTGGGTGGTCTTACATTGATTGTGTTATAGTTATTATTCTAGAGACTTATTGAGTAACAACACACACACACGAAATGCTGATGGAACACAGCAGGTCAGGCAGCATCTATAAGGAGACGCACTGTCGATGTTTTGAGCCGAGACCCTTCGTCAGGATTCACCAGCATTTTGTGTGTATTGTTTGAATTTCCAGCATCTGCAGATTTCCTCATGTTTGACTTATTGAGTATGCCTGCAATAAAATGAATCTCAGGGTTGTACATGGTGACATAGATGTGCTTTGATAATAAATTTACTTTGAACTTTGAGATTCACAGAGATTAATGAAAAGTCTGAGAGGGAGTGGGGTGGAAGATTAAGGGGGCAAGTGAGTTGGAGTTTGTGCATTGAACGGGGATATTCAGAACACACCGTCCGCCCAACTAATTTTCTCAGTTCTTCAGCACAGTCCAGGCCCTTCACCCCACGATATTGTACCGGCCATTATACCTACTCCAACCCTCCCTCCATCTATCATCAATGTGTCTATTGAACAGTGTCTTAAATATCCCTAATGTATCAGCACCTGGCAGTGTGTCTTATACATCTACCACTCCCTGTGTAAAAAACCTACCTCTGACCTCCCCCTTGTATTTTCCTCCAAGGTTGTCTCTGTTCTTGTTTTCCATTATGGCTTGGCACTTTCTTATAAAAATTGTGTCGTTAAGTTTAGGTATTTCTTGTGATTGCTGCTTATCTGATGTTATGAGCCTGTGATGCTGCTGCAAGTAAATTTTTCATTGTGCCTGTTCATACACATCTGTAAGCAGATGAAATAAAGTCTACCTATACCCCTCACTGGCTCAGTAAAGCAGCCAGCACAATCAAAGACCCCTTCCAACCCGGGCGATCCCTCCTCCCCACTTCCTTTGAGCAAAAGATACAAGCACATTGGACCAGGCTCAAAGACAGCTTCTACCCCTCTGTTATTAAATAGTTCCCTAAGTTAGATTCTTGACCTCACGATCTACCTTGTTACAATTGTGCACCTTATTGTCTACTTGCACTTTCTCTGTAATTGTTACACTTTATTCTGCATTGTTATTGTTCTACCTCAGTGCACTGTGTAATAATCTGATCTGTATGAACAGTGTGCAGGACAAGATCTTCACTGTATCTGGCTATGTGTGATAACAACAAACTAACCTCTCTCTCCCCTAAGACTTCTGCACAGCACTGTATAATTTTATTTATTGAACTGTACTGCTACCACAATATAAATTCATAAGTTATGTAAGTGATAATAAGCCTGATTCTGATATGAGTCCCTACTGTTGACTGAGAGTGGGAACAGGACAGGGAGAGGGGAATCATGGTTGGGAAAAGGGAATGGGAGAGGGAAGGGTGCGGGAAGCAGCAGAGAAGCATTCTGTAATGATCACTAAACCAACTATTTGGAATCAAATGACCTTGCCTGGTGTCTCAGTGCTGGGTGTGTCTGCACCCACACCACCACCCACCCCTGGTGCTCCTTCTCTGCCACCTGTCTCACACCCCTCCCATGGCACTTAACCCTCACCATTCCCAACATCCTTCGTTCCCATCAGATCTGCAATCTTGCTCTCCACTTCAAATTGACAAATAAAGTACTGTGCAAATGTCTTTGGCACCCTAGCTAAATATATGTGTGTCCAAAGACTTTTGTACGTATTTAGTATTGTATTAGAGGCAGTATATTTTGGGGGTTGTCTGCAATCTGCATTTGTTCATTGTGGCCACCAGGTGGCGTTTCAAGCTAATATTTGACGGGACAAGTTAATCAGAATCAGAATCAGGTTTATTATCACCAGCATGTGAGGTGAAATTTGTAAGTTCAATGCAATACATAATCTAGCAGAGAGAGAGAAAGATAAGATAGAAAATAATAATAATAAATAAAATAAAACATTATAAATAAACCAGTAAATCAAAATAGATTATTAAAAATGTGCAAACACAGAAATACAGAACTGTATATAAAAAAAGTGAGGTAGTGTCCAAAGCTTCAAAATCCATTTAGGAATTGGATGGCAGAGGGGAAGAAGCTGTTCCTGAATCACTGAGTGTGTGCCTTCAGGCTTCTGTACCTTCTCCCTGATGGTAACAGTGAGAAAACTGCATGCCCTGAGTGCTGGAGGTCTTTAACAATTGACGCTGCCTTTCTGAGACATTGCTTCCTAAAGATGTCCTGGTTACTTTGTAGGCTAGTGTTCAAGATGGAGTTGACTAGATTTACAACCCTCTGCAGCTTCTTTTGGTCCTGTGCAGTACTTCAACAGCTCTCAACAGAGGAGAGCATCCTGTCTGGTTGCATCACCGTCTGGCGTTGGGGAGCACCGCACAGGATGGGAAAAAGCTGCAGAGGTTTGTAAACTCAGCCAGCTCCATCATGGGCACTAGCCACCTCAATCACCATTGAGGAAATCGTCAAAAGATGATGGCTCAAGAAGGCATTATGGAAGACGTGCTCTTTTCACATTGTGTGGCCTCCGGCGGTCGTGATCGACCATGGGTACTGCGCCTCTGGTAGTCACTGGGAGTGGCTTCTCCAGGGCGGAAAGTTGATATGGAGATCCACCTGTTGCCCATGCAGTGGGACCCCCCCCCCTCCATGCTGATGACAGGTCCAAAGGAACAATGCAAGTCACTACAGTTTGGTGCCAGCAGCATTGCAGGAGTTGCCGTGCCGGTGCTGGGTACAGCAGTCAGCCGCCTTGAGGACTCTGACTCCGGATTTTTCCTCGGGGTTTACTCACAAAGCCTTTCCCGCAAGGCAGCGGAATGAGCTACCTCCTAGATACCTCTCCTAGATGAGCTACCATCCGTGGTTAATGAGCCCCATCTGCCCGGAGCAATTGGTTTTAAGGTGCCAGTGGCCCACCTTTGCCCCTTCTGTCAGTGAGAACAGCTCCGCCGGGCATAAGCACTATGCCAAACGTGAAGGCCAGGAGTTGGATTTGGTTGTCAGAGGCTGTTTGAGATGCACACCATGAAGAGCATTTGTTTAGCAGTGGGAGCTCGTCCCCACCACCACCCTTCGGCTATGACTACCCTTCTTTTCACATTACAACAACACATCAGGAAGAGTACAGGAGTTTAAAAGCACATGCTCATCATTTTAGGATCAGCTTCTTCCCCTCCACCAGCAGATGGTCTCTGAACCCATGAACACTACCTCAATAATACTTATGTTTCTCATTGTGACTTTAGTAATTATTATTTTAGCACTGTAATGTACTGCTGTTGCAGAACAACAGATCTCACATCATCTGCCAGTGATACTAAACCTGATTCTGTTACAGGACCTTTTAAGCCCGGAAGACCAGACTAAGAAAACTTCTTTCCCGCTCCGAAAAGACTCCTGATAAGGTTCAACTGGGAAAAGTTTGAAGATCTGATAGGAATGTTGAACTTGAAGGGATTACCCTACTACTGTACATTCAAGTAGTAGGAGTATTATTTCACAAGGTTAAAGTTTCGTGGGCATCTGGACATTCCAGAGACCCCGCCAGCGGAGGGAGCAGAGAACTGCGAATCAAGTAAGAGTACAGAAGAGACTAGCAAGGTGGCCATTGTCGAGAGTAGGAGCGTCAGGCTTTGATTCAAGGCTGAGGCCAAAGAAACAGGTTAGTTTTTTTTCCTTTTGTTATTGCTGATTTGGTCGGTTGCCCATTGTACAGTGCAGGTTTAACAGTGGAATGCTCCTGTTGTGGGATGTGAGAATTCTCCCTGTTGACAACACTTCTGGGAAATACAGCCAACTCCAAATGCAGCTGGAGCTGGAGTTGGATGAACTCAGGACCATCCGGAAGGCCCAGCAATTGATAGACAAGACTTTTGAGCTGGTGGTTACACCCAGAGTGCAGAATTCGGTGAGTGGATGGGTGAACACCGAGAGAGGTAAAGGGAGAAGGAAGTCAGTGCAGGGCCCCCCGTGGCCACTCCCCTCAGCAACAGTTATACCCCTTTGGATACTGCTGAGGGGGGTGACCTATCTGGGCAAGGCAGCAGCAGCCAGACCAATAACACTGTGGTTGGCTCTGAGTCTCGGAAGGGAAGGGTGCAGTCAGGCGGAGCAACTGTCATTGGGGACTCAATAGTTAGGGGGACAGACAGGAGATTCTGCAGCAGCAAAAGAGACACCAAGGTAGTGTGTTGCCCCCTGGGTGTGAGGGTCCAGGAAGTCTCTGGGCAGATGCAGAATATTATTGAAGGAGAGGGTGAGCAGCCAGAGGTTACGGTACATGTTGGTACTAATGACATAGGTAAGAGTGGTCCTACGCGGTAAGTTTAGGGAGTTAGGAAGGAGGCCGAAGAGTAGGACCTCCATGCCGGTGATCTCTGGATTACTCCCAGTGCCACGAGCTAAGGAAGGTCAGAACCGGAAGACAGTGAGATGAATGAGTGGCTGAGGAGATGGTGCAGTGGGCAGGGTTTCAAGTTCTTAGATCATTGGAACCTTTTCTGGAGAAGGGGTGACCTGTACAAGTGGATGGGTTTCACTTGAAGTGGAGGAGAACCAATATCCTGGGAGGTGGGGTGAGGTTTGCTAATGCTATTGGGGATTTGCACGGGGGTGGGAATCGGTGAAGAGGCAGGGGATGGGGTGGAGTTTCTTAGATGTGTTCAGGAAGGTTTCCTGACGCATATGTAGATAAGCCAGGAGGAGAGGCTGTACTTGACCTGGTATTGGGAAATGAACCTGGTCAGGTGTCAGGTCTCTCGGTGGGAGGGCATTTTGGAGATAGTGATCACAACTCTATCTCCTTTACCACAGCACTGGAGAGAAATAGGATCAGTTAATTAGGGTAGGGGAAAAATATGATTCTATTAGGCAGGAACTTGGGAACATAAATTGGGAGCAGATGTTCTCAGGGAAATGCACAACAGAAATGTGGCAAATGTTCAGGGAACACTTGCATGGCGTCCTGCATAGATATATTCCACTGAGGCAGGGAAAGGAAGGTAGGGTAAAAGAACCATGGTGTACAAAGGATGTAGAAAATCCAGTTAAGAAGAAAAGCTTACAAAAGGTTCAAGAAACCTTTAGAGCTCTAGAAAATGACAAGGGTGCCAGGAAGGAGCTCAAGAATGAAATTAGGAGAGCTAGAAGGGGCCTAAGGAGGCCTTGGAGAGTAGGATTTAGGAAAACCCCAAGAAATTCTGCAAGTATGTGGAGCAAGAGGATGAGCCATGTGAGAATTGGTCCGATCAGGTGCCATGGCGAAATGCGTGCATGGAGTCAGAGGAGGTAGCGGAGGTACTTAATGAGTACTTTGCTTCAGTATTCACCAGTGAAAAGGACCTTGGCAATTGTGGGGATGACTTACAGTGGACTGAAACACTTGAACATATGGACATTAAGAAGGAAGAAATGCTGGAGCTTCTGAAAAGCATTAGGAAGTCACAGGAACCAGATGAGGGATAATGTGGGATTGCTGAGGCTCTGGGAATAGCGATGCTGCTGCCTGGATTGGAGAGTATGTCTTATGAGGAAAGGTTGAGTGAGGTAGGGTTTTTCTCTTTGGAGTGAAGGAGGATAAGAGATGAACTGATAGAGGTGTACAAGATGATAAGATCAAGTGGACAGCTATGAACCTTTCCTATGAGAGGGTATAATTTTTAGAAGATTGGAGGAAAGTGGGGGGGGGGGGGTATGTCAGAGGTAGGTTTTTATATAGTGGTGGGTGCATGGAATGCCTCGCCGGGGTGGAAGTAGAGGCAGATACATCAGGAACATTCAGGAGACTCTTAGATAGGTACATAGATGATAGAAAAAAATGGAAAGCATTAGATTTATCTTGTAATAAAGGGTTAGCATAACATCGTGGATTGATGGGCTCTGTGCCGTTCTATGTCCTGAACCTGTCGCCTCTTTCACATTCCCTTCCCGGTGGGACTGCCATGTTCTCAGACTCCTAATTTATACATCTCTCAGTTCCTTCATTGCCACTTCACTATTTCATCTTGCCACACGGTCTCTACACCATTGTGTTGTTTTATCATCTTCAGTCCGTGAGATTCATACAACTTTCATTGCACCCGGGTGCATAATAATAATAAATCTAATCATCCCCTTCTCTACCAAATCTACTGCTGGAGCCTTCACACCTTCATGATTATTGATTTCTTCTGGTAAAATATTCCTCCACCTCAGTCTATCCTCTTACCTCTTCTCACCTCCCGCTGTATCCCCTCCTCCTATGGTCCACTCTCCTCTCCAGCCTTTTACTTTTCCAAAGGTTTCACCTTTCACCTTGTAGTCATCCTCCTCCTCCTCCCCCTACCGTTTTTCTGGTGTCTCCTCCCCTTCCTTTCCAGTCCTGAAGAAGGGTCTCAGTCTGTTTATTCATTTCCACAGCAGCCTGATCTGCTGAGTTCCTCCACCATTTTCTGCATAGCCTTCACATCTGCCTCGCAGCCCTCCTTTTCCATATCTGGCTGCTCTCCTAGTCCACTTCCTTCCAAAATCTTCACCCATAACCCCTCCCTCAGGTCCCATTCTCTCTCTGCCATCCCATACTGGACCCTAATCATACCTTTAGATCCAAATTTCCACATCTCATCACTCCCAATCTCCATCACCCTCCAATCCAGATTCTCTGTCATTCAATTCCCATTGCTCTTCCACCTTGGCCCTCATTTTTCCTAAATCCCATTATTTGACCAAGCATCTGTCAGTTCTCTGCACATTGGGTATTTGACTGTCTTCTGTTTTTTAATGGATTTGTTTTCTGGCTGCCTGTAAGGAGCCGAATCTCAAGGTTGTACTTTGATAACCTGTTCTATCAACTTTAAAGTTAATGTCTTTGAGAATGTTTCCTGCATATCCTTAAGACATAATTTTCATTCAGTTGTCGGTCACAGCATTGATGGCAATAGACAGAGCCATCTGTTCCTTCCTGAGGAACTCCGAGGGTATTTCAAGAAATATTGAGATTTCAGGCTGAGATCATTCATCAGGATGGAAGCAGAAGAGGGGAGAAGTCAGAATAAGATATTGTGAAGAGGGGGCGTACAAGCTGGCAAGTGATAGGTGAGACCTGGGGAATGAAAAGATTAGTGGCTGGGGAGGGTAGATGAAGCAAGAAGCTGGGAGGTGATAGGTGGAAGAGGTAAAGGGTTGAAGGAGGAGGAATCTGATAGGAGAGGGCAGTGAACCATGGGAGGAAGGAAAGGAGAGGACCCAGAGGGAGGTGATGAGCAAGTGAGGTGAGATGATGAGAGAGGGGAACCGGAACTGGACTGGGGCATGGAAAAAGAGAGAAGGGGGTTTGGGAGGTAATTACCATGAGTTGAATAAATTGATGTTGGAGGAGCTTCCAACCTGATGGCCTGGAACACTGACTGTTTATTCCCCTCTAGAGATGCTGGCTGACCTGCTTCTCCAACATTGTGTGTGTGTTAATTGTTTAGGCACTTGGAGAGGTAAGGAGGGACACAGGTCTCATGTAGGCTAGTGGTCTTGGCTGAACCATGCACAAATTCGCAGCAGACAGAATGCTGGAGGAACTCAGCAGATCAGGCAACATCTGTGGAAATGAATAAACAGTTGACAGTTCATGCTGAAGGCCTTAATCTGAAGTCAGTAAGAAGGGGAGGGGAAGGGAAGGAGTACACAGTGGGGGTGATAGCTGGGAAGGTTTGCATGCTGAGAAGCTGGGAGGTGATATGTGGAAAAGGTAAAGGGCTGAAGGAGGAATCATAGGAGACAGTGGGCCATGGGAGAAAGGGGAAGAGGAGGGGAACCAGAGGGAGGTGATGGCAGGTGAGAGGGGAGCCAGAATGGGGAATGGGAAAAGAGAAAAGGGGTAAGGTGGGAGAAGTTACCTGAAATTAGGTAACTTGATGGGCCACCCAGATGGAATATGAGGTGTTCCTCCTCCAACCAGAGTGTAGCCACATTGTGACAACGAAGGACTGACATGTTGGAATGGGAAGTCAGATTAAAATGGGTGTGGTGTGGCGGTCTGACTCGATGTTACTCAGTGCATGAATTTTACAGGCAATATAACATCTGAAGTGGATGAAAATTCAACCAGGCTGATTGACAGGCTATCTACTAAACTATCTTCAACCTTTAAGTGGTAACAGTGTGTCGAAAGGACGGCTGGTTCTCGTCAGGGGGAAAATAAACGCGCAACTGGCCATGATTTTACATACATATATATATTTTTATTGGCAACATACAAAACTGTACAAAAGAGTTTTGACATTCCCTGGCAGTAAAGATCTGTCACAAAGGTGTCACGGGTGCTCCCGGATCAATCACTCTATTACACGAGGTGAGGCCCCTCCACCCAGAGCCACTGTCAGGGGTGAAAGACCGTTTGGGGCTGGTAAGACGTAGGCCTGTGAAATAGTCCATCTGCGATCGATTAGTACCTGGCTTTGCAACCACACTGGGGCAAGGATAAATGAGATTAAATGACCGCTGAATGGCTCTAGTTCTGCCCCCACTTGGCAACACAGATAAAAAGTCCCCCATCTGCGATCGATTAGTACCTGGCTTTGCAACCACACTGGGGCAAGGATAAATGGGACTAAATGACCGCTGAACGGCTCTCGTTCTGCCCCCACTCAGTAACAGAGATAAAAAGAATTGATGCGCAGTCTGGCGAAGAACAGGTGACTTATGGACACCCCCTTCTGCTAGAGGGACACCTTGTTCCATGAGGGTGCCAACCTTGTTAAAGCAAATGTAAACAGAAGGAAAGGTTTTGCAAAGTTTACTTAAAACGTTCCAGCAGTGCTTTGGTGAAAGGGTCACTTGTGAGATAAACCATTCACCCATGGACAAGCGAGGGAACAAGTAGAAACCTTTCAATGCTTGGAGAGGTTTTGCTGGGGTGGGGGTGGGTAAGGGGGAGAAGGGGATCCTTTCACTAGAATAGATCCTGATTCAGTCCGAGTGGGGAAGCACGTGGAACTCCCACAGTGAGATGACCGGGGAGGCTGGAAAAATGGGGTGCGGGTGAGGGTAAGGTTAAGGATACATAACAATATACAGACACTGGTACATGGAGCATCATGCAAAATCCCACTAACTCAACGTGCCAGGGAGAAATGGTCAGTTAGACGTTTCTGGACCAGATGAAGATGCCTGCTGTTCACATTTCTCTCAATAGATGCTGCCTGTCCGGGGAGGTGGGGAGGTGGGTAGGACGGGAGAGAGAGGGGAGGACAGGGAAGGGGGGGCAGGGTAGGATGGGGAGGGAGGGGCAGTAACGGACTTGGTGTCACTGCATGTCCAGCACAGAAGTCTCGGGCTGCAAGCCGCTCCTGTTGCCTCCCGCAGCCGAGCACAGCCACAGCTTGATGCAGTTCTC
Organism: Hypanus sabinus; assembly: GCF_030144855.1. Lineage (NCBI taxonomy): Eukaryota > Metazoa > Chordata > Chondrichthyes > Myliobatiformes > Dasyatidae > Hypanus > Hypanus sabinus. Next base: position 374,463 of record NW_026781329.1, read on the forward strand.
GGCCCTGGTGTAACGGTGGGTCATCAGGACTCCGTCGCCTTCATCTTCACTTTCCGTTGGCTCTGGGAACTTGCGCTGGCCCGAGGCCGTGGCCAACAAGGGCAGGTAGGGGTGAAAGCTGTGGCGGGGGTTGGGGGGGCGGATTCAGAGGGCTTCAGTCAGCTTAATATACCAACTATCAAGTGCATTTATGTGGTGCCCAAATCATCCCCAGCTGCATCACCGATGTTTTGGCAGCACGACAGTGGGGGAGGTGATCGGGCAGAGTGAAGCTCAGGCAGGTTAAACTGCAGACAGGACAGAAATATAGAGGGCTCAAGGTGATTACAGAAATGGGGGCAGGTGTAGGGGCTGGAGGGAGTATAAAGACGGGAGGGGTTTACAGAGACAGGGAGAGCTGCAGGTGCCGGAGGGGATTACAAGAGATGGGAAGGGGGTTATGAAATAAGGAAGGGTGTAGGGGATGGAGGGGGTTACAGAGATGGGGAGGGGTGTAGGGGCTGGAAGGGGTTATTGAGACAGGGAGGGGTGTAGGGGATTACAGAGATGTGGAGGGGTGTAGGGGCTGGAAGGGGTTACAGAGATGGGGAGGGGTGTAGGGGATGGAGGGGGTTACAGAGATGTGGAGGGGTGTAGGGGCTGGAGGGGGATACAGAGATGGGGAGGGGTGTAGGGGATGGAGGGGTTACAGAGACAGGGAGGGGTGTAGGGGATGGAGGGGGTTACAGAGATGTGGAGGGGTGTAGGGGCTGGAGGGGGATACAGAGATGGGGAGGGGTGTAGGGGATGGAGGGGTTACAGAGACAGGGAGGGGTGTAGGGGATGGAGGGGGTTACAGAGATGTGGAGGGGTGTAGGGGCTGGAGGGGGATACAGAGATGGGGAGGGGTGTAGGGGATGGAGGGGTTACAGAGACAGGGAGGGGTGTAGGGGATGGAGGGGGTTACAGAGACAGGGAGGGGTGTAGGGGCTGGAGAGGGTTACAGAGACAGGAAGAGGTGCAGGGGTCAGTGGGGGGTACAGAGACAGGGAGGGATGTAGGGTGTAGTCTGAAATGCCAGATTAGTTTTTCTCATCAGAGACTGGGAAGATGGTGACAGATGAAACAGGAGGAGAGTCCTGGGTCGGCATTTGCGCAAGGTATAAGATGGCCAAGGAGTTGGATCTGTGTACTGGTGGGTTTTGATGTAGGGGGTAAGGACAGTTGGTGAAGGTGCCAGGAGCGGTGAGTGAAGTTTTGTGGTGCGATGCCTCAGGAATGGAGGTAGTGTGTCCGGGGTTCACTGGGGATCAAAAATGGCCTGTGAACGACCTCAGGTCTCTGAACCCACCTCACATTGGAAAATACCCTTCCCTGCTTCTTTCACACGTTTGTGATAATGTGCCTCTCCCTCCACCACCAACCTCCTGTCCATCTACCCCATCCCCACTGTCCACTCCAATCTTTTCTCTCAGCCTCTCCACCCTCCCCAATCTCTCCTCACTCACTGTATTCTTCAATGACTCTCTATCTACAATCTTTCTTCTACACACGATCTCTGACGATTTCCCCAATAAACCCTCCCATTTTTCCTGTTTCCAAGTACATTGTCCTCAGTACTGCAACGTCACCCCCATCCCTGGTTGGTGCTGGTGTCAGTGTCGGACTCACCCAACCCCGTTCACACAGTCTTGCTGTGTGTGGAACTGCAGGACTGGGTCGAGCACAGAGCCGTCTGGCGGCTGTGTGGCATCCCACACGGAAACCGAACCCTCCGTGTTGCCACTGACGATGTAGCGGCCGTAACTGCAGAGAGACCAAGATTTTCCAGATTAGATTGGCTTTCTCTGTCGCAAGTACACAAAGACAAACAGTGAAAAGCATTGTGTGCGTCAACGACCAACTCAGTTCGAAGATATGCTGGAGGCAGCCCACAGGAGTCACCGTGCTTCTGGCCCCATCATTCCATGTCCTCAGCTTACTATCCCTAACCCTCACCCGTAACGCGAGAGTCACAGGGTGGACGTACTAACTCCTTATGGACAGCAGTGGAAACTGAATCTACACTGTTGGTCAAACACGAGGAAATCTGCAGATGCTGGAAATTCAAACAACACAAAATGCTGGTGGAACACAGCAGGCCAGGCAGCTGGGAGAAGCACTGTTGACGTTTCGGGCCGAGACCCTTCCTCAGGACTAACTGAAAGGAAAGATACTCAGAGGAATTGTGAGAAGGGGTTAGCATTTTTGCAAGAGGCAGGGTGGGAAGAGGAATAGTCCAGGTAGCTGTGAGAGTCTGTAGGCTTATAGTAGATCCGTCTCCGCCGCATCTGCTCTCAGGATGAGGCTTTTCATTCCAGGACGAAGGAGATGTCTTCCTTTTTTAAACAAAGGGGCTTCCCTTCGTCCACCATCAACTCTGCTCTCAAACGCATCTCTCCCATTTCCCGCACATCTACCCTCACCCCATCCGCCTGCCACCCCACTCGGGATAGGGTTCCCCTTGTCCTCACCTACCACCCCACCAGCCTCCAGGTCCAACGTAGAATTTTCTGTAACTTCCGCCACCTCCAACAGGATCCCACTACCAAGCACATCTTTCCCTTCCCCCCTTTCTGCTTTCCACAGGGATCGCTCCCTACACGACTCCCATGTCCACTCGTCCCCCCCATCCCTTTCCACCGATCTCCCTCCTGGCACTTATCCTTGTAAGCGGAACAAGTGCTACACCTGCCCTTACACTTCCTCCCTCACCACCATTCAGGGCCCCAGACAGTCCTTCCAGGTGAGGCAACACTTCACCTGTGAGTCGGCTGGTGTGGTATACTGCGTCCGGTGCTCCCGGTGTGGCCTTTTATATATCGGTGAGACGCGACGCAGACTGGGAGACCGTTTCGCTGAACACCTACGCTCTGTCCGCCAGAGAAAGCAGGATCTCCCAGTGGCCACACATTTTAATTCCATGTCCCATTCCCATTCTGATATGTCTATCCATGGCCTCCTCTACTGTCAAGATGAAACCACACTCAGGTTGGAGGAACAACACCTTATATTCCAGTTGGGTAGCCTCCAACCTGATGGCATGAACATTGACTTCTCTAACTTCCGTTAATGCCTATCCTCCCCTTCTTACCCCATCCTGATATAGTTTTCTCCCCCCCTTTTTTTCCTTCTTTCTGCCTATCACTCCTTGCCTGTTCTCCATCTCCCTCTGGTGCACCCCTCCCCCTTTCTTTCTCCCGAGGCCTCCTGTCCCATGACAGGTGTCCCTTCTCCAGCTCTGTATCACTTTCGCCAATCACCTTTCCAGCTCTCAGCTTCATCCCTCCCCCTCCGGTCTTCTCCTATCATTTCGCATTTCCCTCTCCCCCCACTACTTTCAAATCTCTTAGTATCTTTCCTTTCAGTTAGTCCTGACGAAGGGTCTCTGCCCGAAATGTCAACAGTGCTTCTCCCTATAGATGCTGCCCAGCCTGCTGTGTTCCACCAGCATTTTGTGTCTGTTGGTGCTGGAAAGCATTGCACTAACCGTAAAGTTACCATGCCACCTATTAGGCAGAGGCTGGAACCTTGTTTCGCAGTAGCAGACTCTGAAGATGTTGAACTCTTTAATGCAGGTGTGGAAGTGAAGCATACAGTGACCACACTGCCTCTGGTCAGGGGGCTGACCAGGCAATCCCTCTGTAGTCATACATGGCCACCTGGTTACAAACCGGCTGGGAACTTACTCAGTGTCGGAACAAACCAGAAAGGCCTCCTATGAAGCAAGTCTAATTTTATATTCAGAATTTGTTTTATGATATGGTCCTCCACTCCCTCTCTTCTGCTGGGAGATGTCTCTCCCCCCACCAGCCCTGGGGACTGTTGTAGATGACAGGGACCTAGGGGTACAAGCGCAGAGTCCCCAGGAAGTGGGAAACTCGAGGGGATTGAGTTGTGACACACTTGTCTTCATCGGTCAGGGCTGTTGGATTTGTAGGGGTTCCCAACCTGGGGTCCACAGACCCCTCAGTTAATGGTAGCGGGTCCATCACATAAAAAAGGGTTGTGAAGCCCTGAATTTGACAGTAGAGTCATCATTTTCCTTGTAAAGGAAAGGTCAAAGGGTAGTGGTCAGACCAAGAGTGGTTCACTGGTCCTCCAGGTTCGGGGGTTCAGCTCAGGGCTAACAACCCTGACTAGTAAAACAAAATTTGTACAGAAACAGCAATGAAAAAGTCTTCTACATCTGAGTGCAATGGTATTCCCCAGTCTCCAACCAGGACTGGTGTGACTGACAGTAGTGCAAGCTGAGAGGAAGCCCTGAACACTGCCGGAGACGGAGGACCTTCATTGTTGCCCTAAACGCCAGGAGTAAGTAAATAAGCTTCCCTATGCTTGCTTATAATCTTTATATAATCAACATTATGCATGTAATTGTTCAGTGAAATTTCCAGTAATTGTGGTATAGCTGTGTGTATTTTCTGTGGCAGGTGTCACACCACTCGAATGTGGCTACATCAAAGGTTATTTATTTATTTACTTGTTTAGAGAGACAGCTCGGTAACAAGCCCTTCTGGTCCAATGAGTCCCCACCTCCCAATTGATCTGATAACCTGAATGCTGGAGAAAACCCACGGGGTAACAGGGAGAACATACAGACCCCTTACAGACAGTTCAGTAACAGGCCCTTCCAGTCCAATGAGTCCCCACCTCCCATTTACACCCAATTAACCTGTCAACCTGCACGTCTTTGGAAACCTAAGCGGTCACGGGGAGAACGTACAGACAGCAGTGGGAATTAAATTCCTGTTGCTCACACTGTAATAGTGTTACACTAACTGCTGCACTACTATCAGTGATTCTGTGATCTTTTTACACGAGGTTGTTTGCTGATGTTCACGAAGATGTCACGTGATCATTGCAGCGTCAACTGCTGTCGATGCCTGAGCCACTCAAGTGGAGAAGTGTCGAAGGTATACTCACAGCTCCACGTCGAAGTACATTCGCTGGTTAGTGGTTGCTGAGCGCAACATGGAGAACAGCACTTTCCCAGGCTGTCGGATGTCCCAGCACAGGATTTCTGGATCCTTGGAGAAAGCACACCATTAGACAGAATCAAGCCATGGGAAAAGGTAGACGAGAGGCACCTGAGGTTTACGATTAGCCGGGGGCTGGGGAGCAAGAGAGACATAGGAGACTACACACGCTGGGAGCAACCCACAAAACGCTGGATGAACTCAGCGGGTCGGGCAACATCTGTGGAGGGAAATGGACAGTCAATGGTTCGGGTCAGGAAACCTATCTTCACATGAAGTGCCTCAACCCAAAACACCAACTGCCCGTTCCCCTCCAGACTGTGGATCTTACAATCAGGGTAAGATTGTCCTGAAGAAGGGTCTCTCTCCCCACCCCCTGAAACATCGACTCTTTATTCCCTTCCACTGATGCTGCTTGACCTGCTGAGTTCCTCCAGCATTTTGTATGTGTTACTCAAGATGAGATTATATTAATTCATCACATGTACATCGAAAAGCACAGTGAAATGTGGTGTTTGCATCAACGACCCACACGGTCTGGCATACCTACCACTTACTAACCCTAACCTGTACGTCTTTGGAATACAGGAGGAAACCAGAGCACCCAGAGGAAATGCATGCAGTCACAGGGAGAAGGTTCTACACAGAGTGGCGGGAATTGAACCGATTGATATATGCAACTGGCGCTGTAAAGGGTTACACTAACCACTACAATATGGTGCCACCCAACCCAACTGCGTTAGGACAGTAGTGAAATCTACCTGCGGCTTAAAGCTGCCCAGGCGCCTCTGCTTCACAGTGTAGGGAGCATTGTCCATTGTCTCAATGCTGGATCTTTGAGAAACTTGTTCCATTTCTTGGCGCTCTCTGATTCTTCCTTTCAAGCCATCATTCGCTTCTGGACTGTCCTGTTTTATTGTCCTTTCAGGTAGATTAGACACCACAGAGCAGGTCTCAACAACGCCCCCAACGATTTTACCAATTAAGTTCACTCTACCTGCTTACGCTACCCATCATGCTCCTTGCACCTTATTGTATGCCTATCCTGCACTTCATATGCAGCTGTAACAAGATATTGGTATTAGCCTACTGTTGTCATATGAACTGAACGTTTTGTCATACATCCTGCTGCATCCAGGTGCTCCAGTTTTCCCCCAGAAGTCCAAGAATGGTTAATTGGTCATTGTAAATTGTTCTGTGATTAGGCTAGAATTAAATTGGGGGATTACTGGGCAGTGTGGCTCATCGGCCAGAAGGGCCTATTCCACACTATATCTTACCTCAGTTCATTCAGTCCAAATCATTACTAGATGCATTGTGGTAAAACAGCAATGCAGAATAAAGTGTAAAAGCTACCGAAAAGTGCAGTGCTGGTAAACGATGCTGGTAAGCAAGGTCACGATGAGGTAGAATGTGAGGTCAAAAGCCTCTCTTGACGTACAAGAGGTCCTTTCAAGAGTCTGATCAACAGTGGGATAAAAGCCTGGTGATACGAGCTTTCAGGTTTTTGTATCTTCTGCCCAATGGGAGGGGAAGGAGGGATCCTTGATTAGGCTGCTTATGCCTCCTCTTACAGCTTTCAATGGAAGTTGGATGCCTGACGTCTGTGAGTCTGGAAATCAAGGACTGAAGGCCCAGACGTCGCCTGTCCTGTGGGTTGGAGGCCTGTCTGTATGTGTGAATGTGGGTGGTTGGGTAGGAGGGTGTGAAAGGGGCTTGTTTTGCTGTTGTTAGTGCTATCTTAGTGCTTTAATGTGGACCAATCCAGCACATTGTTAGGATGTGTTGGTCATTGACACAAATAATTCAGTTCACTGTGCTGTACATGTGATAACTCTGAAGCAGAATCTTGTGCTATCACAAATCACTGATATGCAAGAGAAAGTACCACTTGACATGATTCATTATTGCAGTTTAACATTCTCATACTTGTGTCCCCTCAGGAAGATTATGCTTACCTTCCGGCCCCCGGAGTACAGCAGGTTCCCGTCGGGTGAAAACACCACGTGCGTCACCCCTCCCTGGTGGCCCTGCAGGATACTCAGCACAGTCCCCTCGTCTCGGGCGTACAGCCCCACCGTCTTCGAGTAGGAGGCACAGGCGTACAGGTCCTGCTCGGGGCTGAAGGCGATGCACGAGATGATGCCCGTTTGGCCCTGCTTCTTTGCTGCAAGGGAAAGGTGCTGGTGAGGAGCTGGTGTAAGGGTTGCTGTCACGCTCACTGCATTCTGCCAGAGGAATCATCCGGGTTTTATTCGGTCTTACTGTGAGCCAGCTTCGCTTGAGCCAATAAAATGAAGCGAGGTTTAAGTGGAGCAGCCATTGATGGAGTGGGCAGTGTTAGAGTGAGCAACTGAGACTGGCTCAAGAGGCAGGGACTACTTTGGGAATAAAAGCAGGATTGTTAACAATCCTGTAATAATTATCAAAATAAGTATTTAATTAATCCTGTTTTACTGTTGTGTCAATGGGATTTCTGCCCACGTCATGCAGGGAAGTTAAACAACTCCAATGTACAAAGGCTACAGAGAATGGCCGTACTCATCCAGTCCCATCACGGGTACAGAATCAGAATCAAGTTTATTATCACTGCTGAATATCACAAAATTTGTTGTTTTGTGGCAGCTGTACAGTGCAACACAAAAATTATTATATTTGGTTTCACACATTCAAAACATCCAAAAGGGTGGCATGGTAGCACAATACTTTAGAGTGCAGCTGACCCCTGCCACTGCCTGTAAGGAGATTGTACGTTCTCCCCGTGAACACATGGGTTTCCTCTGGCTGCTCCTGTTTCCTCCCACAGTGCAAAGACATATCGGATGGTAGGTTAATTAGTCAATATAAGTTGTCCTGAGATTAGGCTAGGATTAAAATCAGGGCAGCGCGGCTCGAAGGGCCTATTCCATGCTGTATCTCAGCCCCTCCTACAGCACAGCACAGGAAACACCTTCAGATTTTACGCTCATTGATCTTACAGAGGTGTAGAAAATCATGAGAGGGGCATTAGTATGGTGAATACCAAGTAAAGGAAATAAAGAAAACTAGAACAATTAAATATGAGGTGAGGGGGAAGGATTTAAAGCGACTCAAGGAGCAATTTCTTCAGCCAAGGGCTGGTCCCTAACTGGAATGAGCTTCCAGAGGAAGTGGTTGAGGGTAGGTATAATAACACATTTAAGATATGTTTGATGTTCAGATAGGAAAGGTTAAGAAGGATATGGGTCAAATATGAATGAGTGGGCATCTCGGTCAGCATGGGCCATCTGGGCTGGTGGGGGTGTGGGTGTGGGGCTGTTTCCATGCCGTCTCACTCTACATCTCCAGAGAGGGACGTGACTTCTAACTTCCAACTGTGAGGAATGGTCCAAGGGTATTACATACGGCGGGCATGCAGAACTGTGCAGCAATATGGTTTTAAACCTCCTACCAGAGGGGCAGGAAGATGCCAAAGAACGAACAGCATTATATAAAATAAAACCGCATCCACACTCCCTTTATATCCGATAAATGTAGAGATCCCAATAACATACTCATGGTCGGCCTCTTCTCACATTCCCGGCCTGGGCGAGAAGTCTCAAAGATCCGCACCATCTTGTCGAAGCCACAGTAGAGCTGTGAGCCGTCGGGTGTGAAGCAGAGGGAGTGAGCGGCTGTCAGCTCATCCTGCAAACAGGGAACAGGCACTGAACGTACACTGGAGAATGGATACTCTGCAGCAGTCAAGTTATCAGTCCTACAACCCCCGAGATCACCTCCCTCCCTCCAACCCCCAAGATCACCTCCCTCCCCACAACCCCGAGATCACCTCCCTCCCTCCAACCCCCGAGATCACCTCCCTCCCTCCAACCCCGAGATCACCTCCATCCCTCCAACCCCCGAGATCACCTCCCTTCCCACAACCCCGCGATCACCTCCCTCCCTCCAACCCTGAGATCACCTCCCTCCCTCCAACCCCGAGATCACCTCCCTCCCTCCAACCCCGAGATCACCTCCCTCCCTCCAACCCCCAAGATCACCTCCCTCCCCACAACCCCGAGATCACCTCCCTCCCTCCAACCCCCGAGATCACCTCCCTCCCTCCAACCCCGAGATCACCTCCATCCCTCCAACCCCGAGATCACCTCCATCCCTCCAACCCCGAGATCACCTCCCTTCCCACAACCCCGAGATCACCTCCCTCCCTCCAACCCCGAGATCACCTCCCTCCCTCCAACCCCCAAGATCACCTCCCTCCCCACAACCCCGAGATCACCTCCCTCCCCACAACCCCGAGATCACCTCCCTCCCTCCAACCCCGAGATCACCTCCCTCCCTCCAACCCCCAAGATCACCTCCCTCCCCACAACCCCGAGATCACCTCCCTCCCTCCAACCCCCGAGATCACCTCCCTCCCTCCAACCCCCGAGATCACCTCCCTCCCTCCAACCCCGAGATCACCTCCCTCCCTCCAACCCCCGAGATCACCTCCCTCCCTCCAACCCCGAGATCACCTCCCTCCCTCCAACCCCCGAGATCACCTCCCTCCCTCCAACCCCCGAGATCACCTCCCTCCCTCCAACCCCGAGATCACCTCCATCCCTCCAACCCCCGAGATCACCTCCCTTCCCACAACCCCGCGATCACCTCCCTCCCTCCAACCCTGAGATCACCTCCCTCCCTCCAACCCCCGAGATCACCTCCCTCCCTCCAACCCCACAACCCCGAGATCACCTCCCTCCCAACCCCGAGATCACCTCCCTCCCTCCAACCCCGAGATCACCTCCCTCCCTCCAACCCGAGATCACCTCCCTCCCTCCAACCCGAGATCACCTCCCTCACTCCAACCCCACAACCCCGAGATCATCTCCCTCCCTCCAACCCCCGAGATCACCTCCCTCCCCAGAACCCCGAATTAACCTCCCTCCCTCCAACCCCGAGATCACCTCCATCCCTCCAACCCCGAGATCACCTCCCTTCCCACAACCCCGAGATCACCTCCCTCCCTCCAACCCTGAGATCACCTCCCTCCCTCCAACCCCCAAGATCACCTCCCTCCCCACAACCCCGAGATCACCTCCCTCCCTCCAACCCCCGAGATCACCTCCCTCCCTCCAACCCCCGAGATCACCTCCCTCCCTCCAACCCCGAGATCACCTCCATCCCTCCAACCCACGAGATCACCTCCCTTCCCACAACCCCGCGATCACCTCCCTCCCTCCAACCCTGAGATCACCTCCCTCCCTCCAACCCCCGAGATCACCTCCCTCCCTCCAACCCCACAACCCCGAGATCACCTCCCTCCCAACCCCGAGATCACCTCCCTCCCTCCAACCCCGAGATCACCTCCCTCCCTCCAACCCGAGATCACCTCCCTCACTCCACAACCCCGAGATCACCTCCCTCCCTCCAACCCCCGAGATCACCTCCCTCCCCAGAACCCCGAATTAACCTCCCTCCCTCCAACCCCGAGATCACCTCCCTCCCCACAACCCCGAGATCACCTCCCTCCCTCCAACCCCCGAGATCACCTCCCTCCCTCCAACCCCCGAGATCACCTCCCTCCCTCCAACCCCCGAGATCACCTCCCTCCTCCAACCCCCGAGATCATCTCCCTCCCCACAACCCCGAGATCACCTCCCTCCCTCCAACCCCCGAGATCACCTTCCTCCCTCCAACCCCGAGATCACCTCCCTCCCTCCAACCCCCGAGATCACCTCCCTTCACACAACCCCGAGATCACATCCCTCCCTCCAACCCCTAGATCACCTCCCTCCCTCCCTCCCACCCCGAGATCATCTCCCTCCCCACAACCGAGATCACATCCCTCCCCCCAACCCCGAGATCACCTCCCTCGCTCCAACCCCGAGATCACCTCCCTCCCTCCCACCCCGAGATCACCTCCCTTCCCACAACCCTGAGATCACATCCCTCCCTCCAACCCCGAGATCACCTCCCTCCCTACAATCCTCTGAGAACTGCACCCTCCCACAACCCCGAGATCACACCCCCCCCCATACATCTCGGAGATCTTTACTCTCCCACAACCCTGAGATCAGCTCCCTGCCTACAACAACTCCCAGATCTCCACCATACTTACAAACCTGAGATCTCCAACATCATTACCCCTGTAACCTTCTGAAATCCTCTGAAATCTTCATGCTCCCTACAACCGTCTGAGATCAAAATCCACTCCAGAACCTTCGGGGATCACCATCCTCCCTACCCCTGGAATCCCAGATCTCCACTGTCCTTACAGCCCTGAGAACTGCATTCCCCCTAACCTAACCTGGTGCACCCTCCACGATCACCCCCCTGACTTCTGCAACCTCCCCTATCCTCTTAGCCCTGAGCTGAGCCTGCTGATGTTATATGAATTAACACCACTCTGTTTTGCGTGACAGTACAGCAGCCAGAGATCTGGCTGACATCTTCCTCATGCAGAACTTACCCACTCTCCCTCAGAGAGGCTAATGTCAGAGATGGACAGCACAGAGACAGGCCCTTCAGCCCATTAGTCTGTGCAAACCCAATTACCCTACATTCTCATCACCTCTCTTGTCCACAGAACTACCGCTCACTGACTAGGTGGAATTACTGCAGCCAGTTTTGGAAAGTGGGATGAATGGAGCACCCCGGGGTATACCCAGGCAGTCACAGGATGAATGCAAACTCCACACCGACAGTGCCTGAAGTCGAGATAGACCCAGTCTCCCATAGGGTAAGGGAGCTGCTCCACAAGGTGTGCTGTAAATAATTGCTATTTCTCTGCAGCACGGTCCAATGCCAAATGACTAGCAGCAATGGCAGCTTGCCTGCACTCCCCACTCCACAATAAGACCAAGTAAAGGTCATGACAGGAAGGCAAGAGGATGGGGTTGAGGGGAAAAGTAAATCAGCCATAATCAAACGGCGCAGCAGACTCTATGGGCCAAATGGGCTAATTCTGCTCCTCGGTCTTATACACTTATCATCTAACAAGACACAGCAACAGAGTTAGGTCATTCGGCCCATCGATCTATTCCGCCATTTAATCAAGGCTGATTTTTTATTCCTTTCAACCCCATTCTCCTGCCTTCTCCCCATAAGTGTTGATTCCCCCTACCAATCAAGAACTTATCAATGTTTGCTTTAAGTAGACTCAATAATGTGGCCTCCACAGCTCTCTGTGGCAATGAATTCCACAGATTCATCGGCCTCTGGCTAAAGAAATTCCCCCTCATCTCTGTTCAAAAGGGGCATCCTTCTATTCTGAGGCTGTGCCCTCTGGCCCTAGACTTCCACACCACTGGAAACATCCTCAGCACATCCACTCTATCCAGGCCTTTCAATATTTGGTAGATTTCACTGAGATCTCTCCCCTCCCCCACACAATTCTTCAAAACCCAAAGTCATCAAGGTACCACATACCCAGAACAGAGGCATGGTCCCAGAAATGTTAACACCACACACCAGATTGGATGCCCCACTGGGTTAAACCCCACGGGCTGCTGGGGACTTACCAAGTGGTTGTACGGCCGGAAGGTAGCCCGCAGGTCTCCATAGAAGGCGTCCCAGATGTGGATGGGATTCTCACGGCTGCTGCTGGCCAGGCTGTGAAGGGAACGGTGGTGCCAGTGTTTAAAGACTGAACCCTTATAAGCATAGTACACACACTGGTGGGTGGAGGTTAGGAGAATAAGCAACCTCGGAAATGCACAATCAAATGGGCAGATGAAGTGTTGGTGCAAGTGTGCAATACTCTCTTTCACTGACCGAGGTGGAAAGAAGCAGGCATTTCCTGCTCAGTTCGTACACCAGCAGTTATGGTCACCAGTCTACAGTAAGGACATGGCAGTGGACATGTACATCAAAACATAGAGAGAAATGTATTATTCCCATCAACAACCAACATAGGTGTTGGGGGCAAAGTGTCAGCATGCTTCCGCTGCCAACACAGCCTGCCCACTAACTCACTAAGCCTTTAACGTGGAAGGAAACTCCAGTGAAAATCCAAGCAGTCACAGGGAGAACATACAAAGTCCTTACAGACAGCTGGCGTCGGAAAGCGTTATGCTAACCGCCACGCTATCATGTGCGGTTTATGAGGATGTTTATTGGGATCTTACTTCTGGCTGGGTGAGATGGCACTTGGAGTTTCATGCAACAGTTTTGATCCCCCGTTACAGGAAAGTGCACAGACGACTTATGAGGAAGTTGCTAGGACTCAAGTACATGAGTTATAAGGAGAGGTTACCAAGGCTAGATCTTTATTCCCTGGAATGTAGGAGATTGAAGGGTGGACTTACCGCTCGTTCACTATGTGCCACATTGTATGACGTGGGCGATCATGGTCTTTCCATGACCAGGATTGTTCTTGGCAAATTTTAGCTAAGACACCTGCTTAGCCCTCATCAGGGTCACGCGAAACCATGGGAGCAGGTGGTGGGTGGTCATATGAGCAGTTGGTGCACACCCCAAGTCCTGGTCATGCAATCACTGACGCCAGGCAGACAATCTCTGAAGAGTATTGATAATGGCTGTGGTCATCTGTCTTGTAAAGACACTGTCCAAAAGGTGGTAATGACAAACCACTTCTGCAGGAAAATTCTCCAAGAACAATCATGGTCGCCATGTTGGCCCACGTCATATGACACGACACATGATGATGTGGGAGGGAAGAGTTAGACTGATCTTCTAAGTTCAGCACAACATCGTACTGTTCTATAATGGCACGGCAGAGCTCATTTCCTGAAAGAGGACTGTAGTCAAGAACTTGTTACATTTAAAATACTACCTTGAACAGCAGCTGAAGAACAGGGTTAGGGACAGGCAGCCGGGGAGTGGGTGTGACCAGAACAGGTGGGCGAGTCTAGGATTACGGGGCACAGCCTCAATACAGAGGGACGTCCATTTAGAAAGAGATGAGGAAAAATTTCT